>NW_028270141.1:29332622-29635652 GCF_037043375.1 Chiloscyllium plagiosum | reverse complement strand
TAAAATTATCAATAGGACATATTACACATACAAAATGTTGGTTTTTAAAATGTAAATGATTAAATTCTAAATTAAGAAAGGTTCTGCAATTAATGCCTCTCACATTATTAGCAAGATCGAGGTTTAGAAAGCTTTCAAAAGTTTAAGGAGATTGACTAAACCAACAACTTTGTTCAAAATACAATCAAGATTTTGTTTGAACTTACAAAGCCGTCAAGGGCATCACTCTACCAGTGCAGAAAAATTTAGGTGAGCAATAGTATGCTGCAACACTGTTGAAGCAGTCGCCTGAATTTCTCACATATGCGTCAAGGTTCTCTACCAGCAACAACACATAATATTGACAGAGGTTTCTCAATCAGGATTCAAAATCCTATCTCTAAGCCTGATCAGACAATAGAATAGACACTTACCTTAAGATGAGTACCCCTTGTGAATTTTCTGGCCAAGAGCCTTCTATTCCAAGGGTGTGTAGATTAATCCAAGAATCAACAGAGACAGGATCAATATGGAAACCACGCCCCTACCCTATTCTTTTTAGCAGTAAGTACTGTATACTGTGATGGTCCACTTCGAATGTTATTAAGAAAATGAAATTAAGATCATTGTGGGGCTAGGGTGCAAGTGGATGAAGAGCTATAGGGTAGGGTGCCAGGCAGGTATTGGGTTAAGGAGGCAAGTAGGTGAAGAGAGTGCAGGGTAAGGTGGCAGTTTGGTGAGGGATGCCAGATGAGTGAGGTTGGTTGCCAGGTAAGTAGATGAGTGTTTAGGGTAATCAAAAGGGTCATGCCGGGGTGGAGCTGGAGGGGGCATGGCAGTGGAGGTGGGGAGTGTTTGGTCTGGTGGCATGGGTACAGAGTAGTCAGGCCAGAAGTCGGAGTCAGAACATGTGGAATATTGGTTTTGAAGGGGTGGTGGGGATATTTGACAGTCTAATTGGATGGTTGATGGTCAAACCATGGGGTGGAGGGTGTCAAGTGTGATAGTGTGAAGGATTTATGGACACCTATGTTGTTGAGTTAGCATTCCGTGGTGAGTTTGGGCTTGGGTTCAAAAGTTACCCTGGAGTTACAGCCAGTTTTAATTCCCAGTAACTATTAAGCTCAAGTGAGTTGGCACCATTTGATATCCCTGACACTTACTCAGAGTTGGAGACTGAGTTGGAGAATTCCAGATGCTCACCTTCTTAGGTAACTCCATTGGAATCAGCTGTGGGAATTTTTGCAAGGTCCTTAAATGCAATTTGAGTCTGAGCTGCCACAGTGGCTGTCTTCCCATTGGAATTTCTGGGCCATTATCCTAAATGAACATGCACCAAATGATAAGCGCTTAAATAAATCAAACTCTGTAGGACCTATTCATTGGAAATTGAATTTAAAACATTTCTCTTCACTTGAATAATCACTAAGACAACTCTTCACCCAATCTAATATCACCAAGTTGCCATTGTTATGATTTGAATCTTCCCTCAGATATTTATCTTACATGTCTTGCAACAGACCATTGATACAACCTATCATGAATTGGAATGCAAATTTATACAGAAAATTCCAAAACAATTGCCATGAAATCTGTATTCCTTTGGTAACCTGCTAAGTTTGAAATGCCTCATTCTTTTAGTCCTTTGTTAGCAGAATTATCTATCATAGATTAGGCAGAAAACAGATTAAAAGGAATAGTTTAGATACAGCAAGAGACTATATGACAGCTCCAATTCAAAGAAATAACATATTTAGGAACACACTACCAGCGATGTTGTTTTCTTAGTTTTTAGAGTTGACAGTTTAGCTATAGGAAAGCAATAGATCCTTTCTAAAGCTGATCTTTTTTGTCATATAAATGCACTACGTACCTAAACTTCACTCACCTGCTACCAAATATTTTATTTTAAGGCTACTTCCTTTCAATATAAAACAAATAGAGTGTGTTAAGTAATTCCTACTGCTTTGTAATCAAAACACTCACATGTACATTTGAATAATGTCTTTCAAGTAAGACTCTGTGTACTCAACAGTGATGTGTGGTCTTCCAACACGTCAAAAGCAAGTTGACAGTAACTAAAGTGGCCAACCACTTTCTTTTGATTCATATTGGGATAGAATTTCTATTCATCACAATCACTTTACCAGCTGTTTGATTTCATTAAGTTTTCGACTTTCATTCAGGCGCAAGTCACAGTTTGGCAAAGCAAAATGCGGAACATATTAAAGCCATGCTCTGGGATGTCACTGCAGTAATGAAGTGACAAGATCTGTGAGGGGTGAATGAAATAAAGTTACTGAGGAGACATTATGACAAGGGGTTCAAGTGTATTTAAAACAATTCAATAGGCACTGCTTTAGTACTGATTAACCTTTTGGCATTGTCCTAATTTTCTTTCTTTTCCTCTCCTCTTTTATTCAAGATATTTGCATAACTTCTGATGTCAGCATGACAGCCCAATGTCATCTTTCATAAATGCCCATTTGTTGTGTGAGATTTTAGACAAGGCTATTCTGTCATTCAAAATATCACAATGTCTAAAAGAAAGCTACTGTAGAAATCTCTAATCTGTTGTGAAGCGCATGCCTAAATAGTCACCTCACTATTCAGCAGTTCTGATATGAACTGCAATATCCCATGCCCACTCTGGCTGAGATCAGACCAGGATTTGACTTTGGTTCAGACAAACCAAAACAAGAATGCTCATTGTGTTTAACAACCAAAAAGCTTGGTCAACATTCCAGGTAGTCATCTGCGTCAGTCCCCCAAAAGAGTCTTTATCTGCTCTCATATATGAGAAAAGAAATGAAAGAAATTCATATCATAGCTGAAAATTCCTCTAAATGTACTTACATACATCCAGTGGAGAACATAGAGAGTACAAAATTGAAAAAGTTTGGTTAAATATATAAAATTTTCTTTATATTCATTAGTTGTGTTGGAAACATTTGCTCACTCTAGTACTCTATCTAGAGCTCATCTGAAACACTTAACACAGAGTTTCACTTGTAGCAAATTTTCTATTTTGTTTCTGCAGCCTGTTCAGGTATGAGGAATTGGAGAGCTATACTCTTGTACAGTCACAATGCAAAAAGAGGGACAATACCTGAAAGATCAGTGATAACTAGGGACATAAAGATGAAACAGTATAATTTACAAAATAATAGGCTGCCTATATAGCTTGACACATTGACACAGAGATAAACTTTTGCAACCATTCTCTGATATGTCAGCATGAGCCAAAATTTGAAGTTATTCACTGGAGACTTTTTCAACTGAAATACTGATTAATAGAACAAGTGGGAATAAACTTAAAGGTGGATTATCAGGTGAGAAAAGGTTATGTTATCGACTAGAGCAGATAAAGGTCATAAGAATCAGAAAAGTGCAGATTTTGTATGCAGCAGGGTCTAAATCATCACTCAGGTGATTTTGCAATAGTAGTTCTTGCTTTCCATAAAATATATTTGTTACACTCTATAAAATAAATAACACTTTCACAATCTACAAAGTGTAAAATAATATTGACATGCTACTAACAATGAGTTGAAATTTACATTAAGCTCAATGCATTTTGCAGTGTGATGAGTGACTATGCAGTCACTTAAGCCTGTCCCGCCATTCAGTTAGATTTTAGCTGGTCTGTAGCACAGTTCTATTTAGCTTCCCTTGATTCTAATTCCGAGATATAATTTACCGAACAAAAATGCACCTATTTCAATATCAAAACCATCAATTTACGCAGCTTCAATCAGTCTTTTGTTGGAAAGACTTTCATATTTCCTTTATTCCTCACATGAAAGCATGTTTTCAGATTCCACACCTGAATGGCCTCGCCCTAATTTTAATATTGTGCCCCCTTGTTTTTAAGTTCCTTCTGTATATATATGTGCTGATGAATCCTTAACACCTCAATCAGACCAGCCCTCAATCTTTTAAACTTGAGTAATAATAATTCAGGTTTATGCAACTTGCCATCATAATTTAACCATGCAGAGCAAAGCACTATACAGAATATATTTAACAGAATGTTTCCTGATCGGTTGATATGTTGTTCACAGCAGCACTACAATAAAAATATCATGAAGTTGATAATTCCAACTTGTGAGCATAACATAGCACAAAGATATTGAAGCTCCTTGTAATAGGGTGAAATCATCATTTTAAAGAACTTCATTTAAGAAGCAGGGTCAATGTGGTTGAAAATTCTGAAAATATATGTGTGAGGCAACTTCTCTCTTTGGGCTAGCTATTCCTAATCTGACATTTGCACAGGCATTTCTGAAATATTTATATGTACTACATCATCACTTGTATATCAATGTTCACTGAATGTATTGATAAGGATATTGCAATTTTTTAAAAATAAAATTTGAAAGTAGCAGTCACCTAATTTTAGACGTAAAATACGAAATGAATAAACGGTTTGAATTATTTTAACTAGAATTTCCTTACTTCACAAATACGATAGATACATCTGCTCCCTCTGTAAGCTGAGGTGGAAACCTGTTGACTTCACCCACCGACTGTGTATGGCATTAACAGAATGGATAGAACAAATGCAAAATGACCATCAACTCCTTCGGAACCATTATCTTAAATCTCTACCCAAGGTTTTTTTCTGACATAATTGTCCCATCGTACACACATGTATAAAATTATTTACATTACATTTACTAATGCCTCATCATCCCCCAAGTCTCTGACTTCATAAGTTCAGGTGATCTGAACATTTTACAATTCTTCTTGAAAGTGTTGCCTTTGGACTTGGAAAATCAGTAGATCTTTTGCATGAGAACTGTTAATCTTGATACTGATCTTAACTTTGATTTCTCTATGAACCAATTCCGCCATTAGGTTCTCCATTGAGTTCACCTCAGTCAAGCAATACTGGATATTTGTTTTGCAAAGCGACAATGTTCCTGCAGCTCCTCCATTCAAACCCTCAGCTGACCAGACATTTTGTGAGTATGTTGATCAGCTGACTCTTGCACAACTATACCATTCCTAGTGAGGTCCTTTATCCATATCCATTGTGTTGGCTCAAAGCATAGAACATAGGACCTTACAGCACAGTACAGGCTCTTTGGCCCTCGATGTTTTGCCAGTCTGTAATCCTACTCTAAATCAGACTCACCTACATATCCTTCATTGTAGTAACTTCTACGTGCTTATCCAAGAGTTGCTTAAATGTCCCTAATATATCTGACTCTACTACCACTGCTGGCAGTGCATTCCACGCACCCACCACTCTCTGAGTAAAGAACCTACCTCTGACATCTCCCCTAAACCTTCCCCCAATTACCTTAAAATTAAGCCTCCTCATGATAGTCATTTCCACCATCTGGCTATCCACTCTATCTATGCCTCTCAACATCTTGCACAAGTGTGACAATCATCTTGTACTGTGACATCCAGTATAATGAATAAACTGTTTCCCCAAATAAGAATGTTCCTTTTCACAAATATCTTTACAGTCCAATGCACTCAGCTCTGGACTCAACCTGTTTGGAAGGATGGGGAGTTGAGCCTTGACTTATCAGCAGTTCTGATGGTGATACACCACACTGGACTGAGGTGGACCAGGCAATAAACAAACATGTATACAAGTTCAAATTTTTCTTCAAAAGGGACTTAACTTTCTGGACTGTATGCTCAGCTTCTCCATTTGACTGGAGGTGACCCAGTGAGCTGGTTACATGGTCAAAGCCAAAATAGACTGTAAATTGGCTGATAAACTCATTAATAAACTGTGGTCCATTATCTGACATAACCACATCAGGTCTCCCAATTGGAGTGAACATTACATGCAAGACTCTGACAACTGTCTATGTGGTGGTGGTATACCACATTTTCACCAAGGAAAACAGTCAATGACAGTTTGTTAAGACTGTTGATTGAATATAAATAGCTCTGTTTCACATATTAGCATGATCTGGAAGAGAAAGTAATGAAAATCTGTGCCTTTCATTGTTCAGGCCTGCTAATAGCACAAGTTTCAAATCCAGCTAAGAGATCCTCAATCTCTTTTAAGATCCTTGGTCTCCACACTTACGTGCAGGCACTGACTGTATAATTGATATATTCCCAAGTTCTCTGATATATCTTGGCTAGGATACCTTGCTGAAGCAAAGCTGAAAATACTTATTTTCAATAACTTTCTTGGCCAATTGATACTTTCCCTGCACATATGTATCTTACTGGCAAACCTCATAAGGCAGACTTGGTATCCAATAGAGAGCTCAATGGTTTATGATCTGCCCTTTCTCTAATGTGTGCATAAGACTGAGATAGCTTCCTTCTGTATAATTGCTTTTGCATGTCTGATAATGCTCTGGAAGCACAAAAAAATCGACATCCATTTGATTGTTCCAAAAAGTGCACTGATTGTGTATCCATAGCGGAAGCATCCACAGTTTGTTGGAAAGGATGAAGTGTAATGGGTTAGGGCATCTATGACCTTGACCTTTTCAAAAGTATCCTCCTGCTGCAAGTCATAGCACAATCCTTGCATCTTCTTGAAGAATTGCTTCTAGGATTCAGTTATCATTGGGATATGAGACATAAATTTTACCAAATGTTTACTAAGCCTGAAAATCTCTGCACTTCCTGAACCAATTTCAGAATTGGAAACAGTCTTCATTTTCTGTAGATCTCATCTTATCCCATCTTTTTCAACAAGAATAGATAGACTCCTTCAAATGTTTGCACTTTTAATTGAAAGCTATCCCTCAGTCTGTGAGAATTTTATTTTGCGGAGATGATGGCTAAGTAATATCATCACTGGACCAATTTATCCAGAGACCCAGATAATATCCTGGGGACCTGGGTTCAAATCCTGCCATGGCAGATGGTGGAATTTGATTTCAATAAAAAAAAATCTGCAAGTAAGAACCTAATGATGACCATGAAGCCATTGTCATTTGTCAGAAAAACTGTTCTTTTTCACTAATGTCTTTTAGGGAAGGAAGTTGCCATCCTTACCCAGTCTGGCCTATATGTGACTCCAGACCTGCAGTAATGTGGTTGAGTCTTAAACCTGCCCTCTGGAAAATTAGGGATGAACAATAAAATGCTGGCCTAGCCAGCGACGTCCACATCCTGTGAATAGTTAAAAAGAAAACTACATGGACCTTACATAGCATGTGACTTGTTGGGTTGGTTGGTGCGGGTGTCCCAGAGGTGTTCTCTGAAATGTTCCACAAGTAGGCGGCCTGTCTCCCCAATGTAGAGGAGGCCACATCGGGTGCAGCGGGTGCAGTAAATGATATGTGTGGATGTGCAGGTGAATTTGTACGGATATGGAAGGATCCCTTGCGGCCTTGGAGGGAAGTGAGGGCGCAAGTTTTGTATTTCTTGCAGTTGCAGGGGAAGGTGCTGGGAGTGGAGGTTGGGTTGGTGGGGGGTGCCAACCGTCCTGTGGCTGAACACTTTAACTCCCCCTCCCACTCTGCCAAGAACATGCAGGTCCTTGGCCTCCTCCATCACCAGACCATGGCAACACGACGCCTGGAGGAAGAACGCCTCATCTTCCGCCTAGGAAGCCTCCAACCACAAGGGATGAATGCAGATTGCTCCAGCTTCCTCATTTCCCCTCCCCCACCTTATCTCAGTCCCAACCCTTGGACTTAGCACCTCCTTCTTGACCTGCAATCTTTTTTCCAACCTCTCCGCCCCCACTCCCTCTCCAGCCTATCACACTCACCTTGACCTCCTTCCACCTATCGCATTCCCAATGCCCCTCCCCCAAGTCCCTCCTTCCTACCTTTTATCTTAGCCTGCTTGGCACACCCTCCTCATTCCTGAAGAAGGGCTTATGCCCGAAACGTCGATTCTCCTGCTCCTTGGATGCTGCCTGACCTGCTGCGCTTTTCCAGCAACACATTTTTCAGCTCTGATCTCCAGCATCTGTAGTCCTCACTTTCTCCTAGTTTAAGCTTTATAAATCTATTTCTTTATTGTTGATTACAGGGTTGACCCATTTTTTTGATAATTAAGAAGTCAGCTACCCTGCTTCTGGGGTTTCCTGTCTTCTGCAACCAAGTTATATATTATCAATGGATTGGGTTAAATTGAAGGATCATTACCTTACACAATAATACTCATATGCTTGCTCACCAGTTAGAATCAGCTTATCGGACTTTTGCATTTGAACTGCTGTTCTTCCCTTTGCTTTTCTCACTATTGCTAAGTAGTTCACTCATCTTCTTCAGCCAAAGGTCACTTCCAGTATAGTGGCCTCTTCTTTTCCTTTACAGGCCCCAACAAGTATGCTGTGCTGATTATTTTATTGCTGGATAACTCAAGGTCCATGTTGCCAATTTTTTTACATGAGATCTGAGATCCAGTTTGGATTCAACTCTTTCTTTTCAATTTTCCCATAAATGGAGCTAATGGAGGAAGATTTTCTCCTTGTATTCCATGAAACAAAATAATAGACTCATTTATGAGGACCAAATGTACAGTTTTATTGCAAATAATACACATAAGAAAGTATGCCCCAAATAAGCTCTTTTGTAAGACAAAGAGCAAAATGGATACAAATATCGTGACATTATGGTGCGAGTGATTATTGAGACATTGGCCTGAACTAATGAAAAGTCTAATTATGGATTATTCACAAAACTGTACTCCTTACCTTGCAGCACAAAACCCAGTGATTATGATGTAGCATTGCAGGGGGAAAGCCCAGTTAGGAAGCTGAGATTTGGTAAAACTGCAAAGTCGTAGCAGTCATTGAATAATAGATTCAATACTTCCCTTTAGATTAGCAATGAATCACTACTTCAGCAGTTTTATATTTTATTCATGACTAACAGTTTGTGCCATTTCCTTTTACAGTCTCCAGCTTAAAGATGAAATAATGAGCATGAAGAATTTGAGTCTTTATTCAGACTCCACTGATTTTACAGGTTACTTGGGACATACATGTTAAAAAAAAGTATATACATCACTGTATATACTTTTGTTGCATATTAAAAATGAACATAAGCATTGTCATTTTATATCAATGCTGTATAATTTGATAACAATCTTTCCAGTAAATGCTGAAAACAGCCAAATTTCTGATGGGAAATGGATTTTGACTGTTGTGTAATGTGATTATAATAGATTAACTATCATTTGTTGGAGCCTTGAAAAAACAATGGAGCTCACTGACCTTTACAAGATAGGTCAGTCCATATTATAGAGGAGGCAAATAGACCTAGAAACTAGGAACAGGAGTAGGCTATGCGACTTCTTGAGCCTGCTCCACCATTCAATATGATCATAGCTGATTCTCTATCTCAATGCCACATTTTTGTTTTCTCTCCATATCTGTTGAAGTCTTTAATATCTAAAACTTATCAATTACTTTTTTTAAAATTTACTCTGTTACCTGGCTTCCATAACACTATAGGACTATTCAGCCATTCAGCCCATCAGTTTGGCTCCACCACTCAATGATTGATCTTTATTAGATTAGATTACTTTACAGTGTGGAAACAGGCCCTTTGGCCCAACAAGTCCACACCGAACCGCCGAAGCGCAACCCACCCATACCCCTACATTTACCCCTTACCTAACACTACGGGCAATTTAGTATGGCCAATTCACCTGACCTGCACATCTTTGGACTGTGGGAGGAAACCGGAGCACCCGGAGGAAACCCACGCAAACACGGGGAGAACGTGCAAACTCCACACAGTCAGTCGCCTGAGGCGGGAATTGAACCCGGGTCTCTGGCGCTGTGAGGCAGCAGTGCTAACCACTGCGCCACCGTGCCGCCTTGATCTGATAATCTTTAATTCCACATTCCTGCATTTTTCCCATAATCCTTGACTCCTTTAATATTTAGAAATCTGTCTATCTCCATCTTGAATATACTTAATGACACAGCCTCTACAGCCTGCTTTGGTAAAGAATTCCATAGATTCACAAACTTAAGGGTTGGAGTCGAGAGTGAATTTTGTTAAAGATTGGTTCAGTGATCACTGAAACAGTCGTACCAGTTTTGACCTCCATTAGAACTGGGTGACCATTTAACTAGATGTTTATTTTGATTGGTTCTGCTTTGGATGTAGCTAAACAATTTAACTGTTCCAAACGATAAGTAGGTGGACTTTCCAGGGTGTGTACTGTTCTCCCACCTACTTAAATATTTAGAAACAAATTGAGAATATGCATCAAAAATGGGCTTGACAGTGGTGGGAGTTAGGGAATTGGTGGGGACGACTTGCTGTACAGAAACCGTTGTGGGATATATTGGCTGGAATTGTATCTTATTCTGAATAGAGCTGAAAATGTGTTGCTGGAAAAGCGCAGCAGGTCAGGCAGCATACAAGGAGCAGGAGAATCGACGTTTCGGGCATGAGCCCTTCTTCAGGATGCTGCCGGACCTGCTGCGCTTTTCCAGCAACACATTTTCAGCTCTGATCTCCAGCATCTGCAGTCCTCACTTTCCCCTCTTATTCTGAATACCCTGGTCTGGTACCCATGTTTGTTGAGGTTACATTTCCTGTGACCATCTGTTCCCAGAGCTGTCTTTGCCACCATTTTCAATGGCCAGTGCCATGGAACATCCACTCTTATGAAAGAAAAGTTGCCAATCATTAATACTCCTGGTTACAATCCTGAGCCTAGATCACTGACTCCTCCAATAGGTGGACAGTTATATCTGGTCGCACCACTCATACCTGACCTGGATTCTCCCGATCCCTCTTAGAGCCTGCTAGATCACCAGGACCCATGGAGGATCTTTGCACTGTTCCCTCTGGTACTAATGATATTATCAAAGGCAAGTGGAGGATGCTCTCATCAGGCTGGTTGGAAGTTATGACCTGAAACTAAAACTCAGCTCAATTTGAGAGCCTTTCAAGTCACTCCCCATCGACTTACAATGGGAATGGTTGTGAATCAGCTGCACTGAGTTGGCCACATCCTCACATTCCTGACACAAATCTTCAGAAAAAGCTCTCTACCCCGAATGTCATTACACCAAGCGGTTAGCAGGAGGGCAGAGAAAGCGATTCAAGGATGTCCTCGAAGCCTCCATGAAAAATGCAATAACCCTGCAGACTTTTCACAAATATATTTGAAGAATCATTGAAGGTGTTCGATGCCTAACTGTAGAGAAGTGATTCACTGAAGGTGATTGTTGCAGGGCAGTTTCACTCCTTGTCTTAAAAAACGACTGTATTGAATATTTTCCTCTGGGGAAACGTAGTTTGCAAATATGAGTCAAAAGTTAAATTTGAAAATGTGTATCACAGCTGGGAGTTCAATGGTTTCTACTGTGCAAACTACATTACTTGTCACATTATATTGCCAGGCATATTTAGTGCTGAGCTTACAAGTTATTACAACATAATGGAAAGTTCTTAGTCTTGGTCTCCTCGTGCTATAATTTTTCATAAAGGGTTACCTTTAAGTTATTGTAATTATGGTGTTGCAGTGCAATATATTGTACAGAGGCCTCTCTAATGATATATTGAAACTGGAGAGGCCACCCAAGTACGGTACTGCTATTTATGAAACTATAGCTGAAAGTAATCATCTGGTTACTGCAGTAATTTTTCTTTTTCTTTCATTACAACAATAAAACATTTATCATCAGCGTGTTCAATCTGGATTGCACTGTATTAGCAGACTGCAATCTGGTACTGTACTGGGTAATAATACTGAGAGCTGAAAATGTGTTGCTGGAAAAGTGCAGCAGGTCAGGCAGCGTCCAAGGAGCAGGAGAATCGACGTTTTGGGCATGAGCCCTTCTTCAGGAGGCTTCTAAACACACACCACCCTCTGCGTGAAAAAGTTGCCCCTTAGGTCTCTTTTATATCTTTTCTCTCTCACCCTAAACCCCTCAGTTCTGGACTCCCCCACCCCAGGGAAAAGGCCTTGTCTATTTACCCTCGCCATGCATCTCACGATTTTATAAACCTCTATGAGGTCACCCCTCAGCCTCTGATGCTCCAGGGAAACAGCACTAGCCTATTCAACCTCTCCCTATAGCTCAAATCCTGGCAACATCCTTGTAAATCTTTTCTGAACCCTTTCAAGTTTCACAACATCCGTCCAATAGGAAGGAGACCAGAATTACATGCAATATTCCAAAAATGGCCTAACCAATGTCCTGTATAGCTGCAATATGTCCTCCCAACTCCTATACTCAACACTCTGACCAATAAAGGAAAGCATATCAAACGCCTTCTTCACTATCCTATCTACCTGCAACTCTACTTTCAAGGAGCTATGAACCTGTACTCCAAGCTCTCTATTCAGCAACATTCCCTAGGACCTTAAGGGAGATCTATGCTGTTTTTGGAGTGAATAGAAGTAGACTGTCTGGATTCTTTCATATTTCAGGAATTCTTGATGCCTCCTAACTCCACAGGTACCTGCTCCAGTGATTCCCTTTGACCATAGAAATTTCCCTGAGGCCAACATTGCAGGGATTGCTGGCCCATGGATTTTTGTGGCAATTATGAATATTTCCTAAAGCATCAGAGGGCAGAGTAGAAACAAAAGCTTTGACTAAATGCGAACAAAGCTTTTCACTATTATGCCTCAGATGAGCCGCAAGGCCGGCAAATGGCAACCTATCCATAACAGAGACTATGTGAGCCGATTCATACATAACAGGCTGCACAGGTAGCTGTTAGACAACAGTGCATTTCAACTGCTGCAGTCAAGCTATCGTACCCTGAAATTCCCAATGTGTTGAGTTCAACAATGTTGCAATGCTGTAATTCAGAAAAGTCAAGTGAGCATGTGGGGGCAGATTATATATGCACAATTTCTCATTCAATTAAAATTTATTCTTTCTGTTCCCTATATATGTTGATAGAATGTAACATTCTACCCCCACTCCCAAATCAAGACTACACAAATGGATACTGCTTCCGTGGGAGTATTCATGATTCATATGTTCTGTACCAAAAAAATGCTACCTAATGTTTTCAAGGCCAGGTAAGGCTTCTAAAACTGCAGCGAGGAGATTGTATTGTAGTTGATGAGACACTCTTGAACAGCCAGAATGCTGAATGGTTTGCACTGAAACAATATTTTGAGTGAGGCCTCTATTTCTCTGATGTATAGCTGTAAAAGAAGAAGTAGGGAACACGGTGACAACATGCCACACTCGCAGCTCCAACAATCCTAACAGGAGGGTTGCCCCCCTCATTGGAGTACCCTACTGCCCTCTCTTTAATCAACACTTTATTCCAAGAACTCCTTGTTTTTTTTTTCAGCTGGAGGAACACTAGTTTCTCCTGTCAAGGCTCTAGACTGCTGGCTGTCTGATTCACCCATCACTCACCCAGCACCAGTCACTGTTCCCTTTCTCAGTTGTGTTGCAGACTCAGAAACACTGTGTGGGATATAGGTAAAGCAGTGTTACTTCTGCAATCATAATTACTTATGCAAAGTAAATGAACTCACACCAGTGTATAATTGTTTCAACCAAGAGCTGAGTCAACAAGAATGAAAACTATGTGGAGGAAATATATAATTGTTTTTGTATTAGCTAAAATGTGCATACAAGAATGAAATGTGCCTGCAAACAATGGTAGATGTTACAGACAAATAGATAAGGTGCTGTGAGGGAGGGGATAAAGGTTAAGCTAGATATGCTTGTACAAACAGTTGTTAAGCATCTGTTTCCCGCTTCTGCAAAAACAAAAACAGACCATAATTAAAAGATCATAAGGCTCAGTATGGATGAAAAATGGGAGGAAATTTTACAAGTAAGGTAAACAGATGGTGAAGGAGGATATACCTAACAATGGACCACAGCAGGATGTGCTGAAATGGCCAATAAAACTTATACTTTGTTATGCACAAGGACGGATAAGGCAAGAGATAAACAATAGTAATGGGTGCCGGGTTTAGAGTAGTGGGAGGAGGGAAAGAGAAACAAATCCTATATAAGATATGTACTTGCTAAACTCTGCGTGAATGTTTTAGGCACCACGCTTGCAAGCGTATAATAAACGATACTGTTGCTTCAGATCTTGTCTTGGACTGAAATTATTGAAGTGAGTGGGTTCTATTTCCCACAACTGCAACTTACAAATCCCAACCATACCTCTTGATAACCTAGTGTGGACAAACAAAAATAAAATCCACTGTTCTCCCTGAATGGATGCAATAGCTCACTAACAAATCACCAAATCAAGACACAGTGCTGCCAAAACACTGCTACAACAGAAGTCATCTGTCATACTTGCAAGTTGGGATGCCTGACCCTTTAAATAGCACTAATTGGAGGTCACCCACATAGCTGAATGCACGTTAAGTAGTGTGTGATTAACACAGGTGATCAGTGGACTACCACAGTCAGAATTTCAATAATGTCCATCAAAACAGCCAGAATGTTGATTTAACTTCATGATTTAATCACTTTTTACACTTCCTGAACATGCACCACATACCCATGTTTGGGGTTTTTCTGCAAACTGTAGAAGTCACTGGAATGTAGTGTGCACTATTTTTAAACTTTGCATCTTCCATTGTGCCAGAATGTTGCTCCTATTATGAATGCGAGACAGTCATGCTTAAGCTGTATGTTTTTACAAATATAACAAAAAGCTAAATGTTTTAGTTTGGGGAATAGCTGTAATGATGAATTACACACAGAAACAGGCCAATGTAATTTGGTTGCCATGGGGACAGACGTTCAGTTTGAGACTCATAGAAACTTGAGAGTGTCAGTTTCCATAACCAGAACACAGATTCTACAGTTGTTTAATTTTAAAATAAAAATCATTCATGGGATGAGGGTGTCGCTGGCTAGGGATGGCTTGGCATTTATTACCCATCCCTAATTGCCCAGAGGGCAGTTAAGAATCAACCATATTGCTGTGGGTCTGGAGACATTTGGAGGACAAACCAAGTAAGGAAGACAGTTTCCTCCCCTAAAGGACACGAGTGATCCAGATAGGTTGTTCCTGAAAATTGACAATGGACTTGTGGCCATCATCAGAGGTAGCACAGTGGTTCAGTAGTGAGCACTACTGTCTCACAGCACTGGGGACCTGGGTTCAATTCCACCTGCGGGTGACTGTCTGCGTGTAGTTTGCACATTCTCCCCTGTCTGCCTGGATTTCCTCTGGGTGCTCCAGTTTCCTCCCACAGTCCAAAGATGTGCAGGTTAAGTGGATTTGCCATATTAAATTGGCCATTGTGTCTAGGGATGTGCAGGCTAGGTACATTAGCCATGGGAAATGCAGAGTTAAAAGGATAGGGCAGGAGGTAGTTCTGGGTGGCACACTCTTTGGAGGGTCTGTGTGGACTTGATGAGCCGAATGGCCGGTTTTCACACTGTAGGGACTCTATAATGACCAGATTCTTTATTGAATTTAAATTCCATTATCTTCTGTGGCGGGATTTGAACCCATGCCGCCAGAACATTATCTGGGTCTCGTGGATTAATAGTCTAGCTACAACATCACAAGGCCATCACTGCCTCGCTAGTGGAATGGTGAGCAGAACCTGGATGTGGCGATCTCACCTCCAATTTCTGACAGTTCTGATAATTTCCCAGCGGGGTAAGGAGTTGGGATGTGATTCACATAGGAGGACAATCAAACCTAGCAAGGCTACGTGAGTTTAATGCTGAGTTCAAAGAGACCACATTTCAGCAGTTTGGAGGATCTTAATCCACAATGTTAGAGTCATGAATTGATGGAGTATATGTAAATACACTTAAAGAGTGGATAAGATCTGTATAAAGCACATAAACTGAAGGTTTTTAAATTTTCTACTGTTTAAACTTTAAACCAAACATGTTCCAGCTGTTAGCAAAAGATTAAAATAAAACTATCTACTGCACCGATTGGATTGACAGACTTATCTAGTGAAGATTAAAACAACATCTATCTAATTCAGTTTAAGCAGAGTTCATCATTAAAGTTTCATCGGATAGACCCTGAAGAGTGAGATTAAAAACAGTAGCGGCTGCTTTGTCAAACATGGAAAAGAAAGTTTTCTTTTTGGGTTAACTACTAAGCAGAATATTGTTGAGAAGAGATTACTTCTTTGAAGAGATGGGACTTGTGGATCTTTAAACACCCAGGAGCTGCAATTGGGTACCTTGCCACTGGAAATCCGTTTGCGGGATTGAGTGAAAGGACTTTTAAAAGCACACCTGTGTCTTAACATAATGATCTACCTTCTCTGCATTCTTCTGGCAGCTGTTTAGTGCATGCTCCATGCAAATGTGATGTTTGGAACATATCCTATCACAAGTATATACATGTGTTATGCATGCTATTTTTGTACTTTAATATTCCTCTAAGCATTCAAACAAAAATGAGTACTGCAGAGCTCAACTTTTAAAAATCTGATTTTCTTCATTAACTGAATGGTTTGCCATTTTAAATAGCTTTCTCAATGAGTCCTACCATCTACAAAGGCATGTGGATCTATATCCTTCCATCTCTCCATTCTAGTATCCCCATTAAAAGGTGCACCACATATTATTTTGCCTCCTCTCATTCTTCCTACCAAATTAATTATTTCATAGTTTCTTGTGTTAAATTTCATCTGCCATAAAGTCTCCCAATTTTATAAATCTGTTTAATTTCTTCTGAAATCTGTTACTATTCACCTCATATTGTAATACATTTCTGAGTATGTGCCATCTGAAAAATTTGTCATGTACATCAATGAGCTGAAACTTCAAAGAACAGCAATCCAAACACCAAACCCCTGTCATCGAAAAGGTTTCAGATTGAAGGTCATTGACCTGAAATGTAAACTCTGTTTCTTTCTCCACAGACCTGACCCAATGAATATTTTCAGCAATTTTTTTTAATATTATACACTTTTTTCTAGTTCATAAAATGTCAGGTTATCATACCTTCTGCTTTCTATTCTTTATGCAATTTTCATGCTACCACTGCCCATTTTAATTCTATGCTTTCCTTTTTGAAATTTGATAATGTTAAGTTTACCCCAAACTCGCTTCTGATATAAGTGCATGTGTGATCTGTGTATCTATGTATGCCATCACTTAACAGATCTGCTATGTGGAATTTTACCAAATGCCTTTAAAAATCCACATTAACCAATATTAACCATATCAGCATCATAAATCCCCTCCTCCACTACATCAAAGAACTTAATTAAGCTAGTCAAACATAACCTGTCCTTCACAAATCCATACTGGTTTTGATCTATTAATCCATAACTTTCCAAGTGGCAATTAATTTTGTCCTAGAGCATAATCAAACATTTTCACCACTGCTGACTTTAGGCTTATTGGCCTATAGTTCTCGAGTGGATTTCTCTTCCATTTATTGAACAGGGTAGTAATTACGATTCTCCATCAGATTGAAATATTCTGGCCAGAGCTTCCAGCCTTACATCCCTCAGCAATCTAAGATGCATTCCATCCAGACAGGATAATTTTTCTACTCAGTGCCAACATTGATGGAATTTGTCTTTAGTTTTATTCCATCCAATTTCTCCACTACTCCCTCCTTTATTGTGGCACTGGCAGCATCCTCTTCTTCAGATGCAAAGAACTCATCAACGACTTCTGCCATGCTCTGAACTCCACAAAGCTTTCTTTTTGAACCCTATTCAACCCCATCCTTCCTTTAACTATCTTTTTCCTATTTATTTATTGATAAATCGCCTTGCCTAGACAATGCCTATTGAGGACATATGAAATGTTCTGGAGTCTCCATACATCCCACTAATTGCAAACAACGGGTCTCAGTTGTTCCATCACATTACCGAACAATCTACATACTTATACTTTATATAAATATATATTATATATATGAAATTACTTTTTAAAATGTTCTTTATGCAATATATCTGGTTTAGCTTTTAATAATTAATATTTATGCCTGCTATATTTTTATTTAATACAATTCTTATAGCTTCTGTATCCTCTACTTAATCAATTTATACCATTCATCTAATTGATTATTTATAAATTTACTCACCTACTCTTGCCTCTTGGTTTAAATTACTTCGCACTAATTGATCCCTGTTCACTGAATTTAGATTCCCACTGAATTCCTGACCTAAAACTTTTTGCTGTTTGTATTTTCTTCCAGGTCACCAAGCTCTAATTATAAAAGTTATCGATTACAACCCATAACACTTATACAGTTTGTATTCATAGTAAATCCAAGCAATTAATATTGTATCCAGAATATTCCTCATTCTGCACATATCACTGCAGTCACTGTGCAGGCAGGAGCTTATGTAACAGACAATTTGGCTTTCATCTGTCCCTAAGTTAAATTTAAAAAGGGTACCAGAATAGCACGAAAACAAATAAATAATCTACAATTCAGCAACAGCAACATACAAAGTGACAAAACACCACTAAATCACATACAATACAAAACAACACACCCTCCCTCATGCTGAATAAACATAAAGATTACCACAAGAAGAATCAGAATAACTACTTCAGATAGTAATATAACACAATAAGAACTAAACCAACTTACCACAGATCAAAACAGTACTGCAACAGAAACAGCACAGGAAATACTACCTGCAGAAACAGAACAGATTCAGGACAACACAGAAAAAAAATACCAGGAACCTCAAAGGAGCAGTACAGTTTAATATTTGGATGGAGTGCGTTAAAATGAAGAAAACAATGGAAAAGTTAGGCCACCATATTCGATCATATCTCACAACAGCAATTATTCCAAATAGTCTATTCTGCAACATCCACATTATGCTCAAAATGCGCAATTGATATTGCAAAGGCCTCTAAAAAACTGAAGTACTATCCAATTATATTTTCACATGACAACATTTTAAAAGGCTATCTCTCGTTTAATGGTTGCCTCAAATCAAATTTGAAAATAAAAACTATTTTTGTCTTTTTGGAAAAATTATTACTCCCTCTTTAGGCAGTTCTCTATTTACAGTCCATTACGCAACCTGAAAAAGCCAACACATGATGTTTCCTTTGTTGGCCACATCTCCATGACTAGTTCACCCTGGGGGTAGTGGAGGCAGAGCTGCATGCTAATAATATTTCATATAATTTTGAAATGTTTCAAAATAATAATCCAATGATGGAAACCACCACTCCTGAATAGTGATCCAAAACACAAGGTTTACAACACATCTTTTGAAGAGCTAGGGGGTTTAGCACAGGTACAGTTTGCCAAATGGCCTCTTTTTATGTTGCATGGTTCTATTATTCTATCTGAGTTATTTTTAATGTTATCAGCAATACAATGTTCATTCAAATGTACTTTTGACTGACACTATGGCCCTGGTTCACTGTATGAGAGACATGTCAGATATCTATGTAAATATCTGACCTATTTTATTGAGAGAGGTCAGCTAATTAGTATGCAAGTACACACAGCATCTCTGCACCAGTGACCTTTCAGACTGTACTTGCTAATGTGTCACTGGTTACAGCTTAGAATATTTATTTGGAATGCTCATCTTTTAAGCAGAGCCTAAACAAACTGGAGGAGCCATAAGGTTGGATTAAAGGCTAAAACGCTCCTGTTCAAGTATTACTCCAGACCCATAAAATGTTAAACAATTTCGTGAAATTCTTTACTGAACTTGGGATTATAGCTATTGTAGAAATATCAAAACACAGCAAAATATATATTCTGAGAGAAATTTACAAATAAACAACACAGCTCAATGTCATATTTTCTTTGACTTTTCCAGTTGCTTTGTTTACACATATTACCATAGGAAATGCTGCATGTAAGAGTATGCACAAGGGTTAAAATTTTAATTTACAGCTGAAGAATAGAACAGATGTTTTGTTAATTGCAGAGAAGCCAACAGTGGATACTTTCCGGTCAAATGACAAAGTATATAAGCCTACCTTGAGAACCATTCAGGCTCACTGTATTGAAATCGCACTATTATTTTTAAAAAATAGAATGAGGAGTCTTCAGTCAGGCAGATTGAATTTAGGTCAAATTGCCTAATCAAAGAAGGGACAAATCAGTTGATAAGTTTTGCTAAGAACATAAATAAATAGGAGTCGGATTAGGCATACAGTTTCTTGAGCCTGTTTTGCTATTCAATATAGTCATAGCTGACCTTCACCCTCAACTTCATTTCACACCCACCCCCACTCCCCAGATCCTTTGGTCCTCTATTGGATAGAGAAATGTCTCAGCCTTAAATACATTCTATTTTGAAGAATCTACAATCTTCTGAGGTATAGAATTCCAGATTCTCAACCCTTTGAATGTAAAAAGTCAAATTTCAGTTCCAAATTATTGGCTCTTTAGAGACTTTGTATATTTTTGATTCTCCAAACAGTAGAAACAACCTTTCAGTGTTTACCATACAAAACTCATCCAGAATATGCTGATTCAATTAGACCACCTCTTATTCTTCTAAACTTCAGAGAATGTATTAAAATTTGATTTGTTTTTCATCACCCAGGTACATTCCACTTCTGAAGACGAGTTACAGTGGACTCAAAACATTACTGTTTCCCTCTTCACAGATGCCGCCAGACCTGCTTTGATTTTTCAGCAATTCCTGTTTTTATTTCAGATTATCAGCTTCCGCATATTTTACTGGTTTTCAAGTATATAAAGATAGACAAAAGCTAAGTGTGCATGAGTGTGGTCTCATCAAAAACTTCTCTGTTTTGTATTCCAAACCCCAATAATTGCCAATATGCCATTTACTTTCCTAACTGATTGCTGTACCAGCATTTTAATACTGCATTTCTTGCAGGAGTGTCCAAAAATCTTCATAAACATGAAAATTTACAAGCTTCACACTTTTTAAGAATTTTTTTTATTTCACTGACAAAGTGCAAAACCTCAGACCTCACCACATTATATACTAACTACTGCCTTGTTGCCTTCTCACTTAATGTGTCTTTTCCTCTTTACAGCTTTCTTGTGTCTTCCTCACAGCTTACATTTCCACCTAGCTTGGTATCATCAATATGTTGCTCCTGGACTCTTCACCTAATTCATTAATATAGATTGTAAATAGCTGCTCTTTGAGACACTCAAACAGTCATAGTCTGTTATCTTGAAAGTTCCCTGTTTATCCCTACTCTCTGCTTCTTTTCCATTAAGCAAATCCCTATCCATGCTAATATATTATTCCCAACTCCACGATATGAAACACTGTAAAAATGTATGAGAACATATGCAGAGGAATACAATATCTCGTTTTAGGAAGTGTAGTGAGGAGCATCAATTGTTGCATCCTGAAATCATGCTATGCCAAATCTAGATTTGGACAGTTAAACTAATTCCAAGTTGTAAAAATGCATGTAGTCTGTTTATGCAGAAATCCAGTTATGCTTAACTTAGAATGCCACCCAGCCCACAGAGTAATTTGTGACAACACTTCATATAAACTTGTTGGTAATACTGCAGCACTTTGTAGAGAGAGGTTAAGTCATGACTAATATAATCATGCCCAGTTGATATGATTACATTTTGGGTGCAAATTAAATGGTTGTGAAAACTTTGCATAATTCAATGACCTTTCTTAGATCTAATTAATGTTAATAGAAAAGACAGCTTTCTTTCCAGCCAGCTTTCTGGAGTAATAATCCTCCTTTAATATATTTCAACATGGAAAATGAAGTTACTTTTTTGTGCAAATGGACCTATAAATTATATGTTGGGTGTATCTCATGATATGTGCAAATTAGACATTGGGAAATTTAAAAGCAGGGTAAAAAGGAAGAGAATGAACATCTTAGGAGGATGCAAAGGTGATATACCATTGCATAAAATTTGTGTGTATCTGGGAAATGAGACAGAAGGAAAATATGTTGATGTTCCAAAAGGGGTTGAAACAGGATATTTCTGGACATGCCATAATAAATTGATATGTTGTGACTCATCCACGATACACTGAAGACCACACAATTCAGCAAGATAGTTTTAGAAATCGCATCAAGGGTTCTGATTGAGGCATAATGCTGGATATTATTGCTCAAAGCTGACCTGATGTTATGGCTATTGTCTTCTTGGGATATAACCCATGGATGAGGAATAGAAAGGGATCAAGGATAGAGGTTTGATATCCGTCCCTTTTTTTGGCATACACAATAAATAACCATGATACATACTTTCAACATTAATGCCCATAGTTTTGTGTTATCTAATAGATGTCATCAATACTCATTACAGTTCATTCTTGTAGACCATCTACTAACTTAAATAGTGCCTAAACAGACAGCTTAAACAAGTAGTGAAAGAGACAAGTGGAATACAGAATGAAATGTGAAAAAATGAGAAGATATTTTACATCAAAGTTCAATATAAACTCTTGCAATGTTCTATTGTTTTTTTCAGTTTATGATGTCAAAAAGCACTTCTGAATGTGCAATGAAGTTGAGAGATTGAAGATTGATAGGGAGGTCAGAGGCTGGATTGCATTGGAGCTGCAGTAATCAAAGGGGTAGAGAATTTGGGCCCCAAAACAGGTTTAGGAGAGTGCCTAGCTAAAGAACTAATCTTTGTAATTAAAGAAAAAATGCCTTCCAATACACAGAAGATTTAGCATTTAAATTATCTTTATGAATAGAGAAGTAATTAAGTAATTAAAGTAGTTTGGAAGAGTTTTTACAACTGATCAACATCTAACTGAAAGCAATAATTTATCTAAAGACATCCAATAATTCTCAATTATCTCTGCTTTCATTTTTAAAGATTACCAAGTAAGCTACAGGCATTGGGATTTATTTCTCTGGCTATTTATCCAATGATGACAACTGCTTGCCTGAGAAAAACCCGCTTGTGTACCTTGAGGATGTCTTTACATTAATGCAAGGGTTAGATAGATTAAGCATCAAAAACTTTGTGAAGGAGTCTAAACCAAAGTTCATAACTGCAAGATTGTCACTAAGAATTCTAATAAGGAATTTAGAAGAAATGTTTTTCCAATCAGTGATTGTAATGTGGAACGTATGACTATAAGAGTAGTTAACAAAAATAGCAAGATGAATTTAAGAAGAAGCTAGATAACTACTTAAAATTGAAGAGAGTAGTGGGCATGGGAGGAGACTCCTGTGGAGCATAAACACCAGTCTAAACTAGTCAGGTAAATGACCACTTTCTGTTCTGAATATTCTACATAACTCTAAGAAAATTGAAGCGAATCCAATGCTTTAATCCAAAGAACCTGCAAAACGTATGATCAGCTTTCTTCAAGTTGCATTGTTTTAGCTACTGCAAGAGACAAGCATGATATGAGACATATGAAATGGGGGCATAAGTAGGCCAATCAGTTCCCTGATCCTGCTATTCCATTCAATAAGATCAATCCACATTTCCATCTATGTTTGATTACCTGACCTATCAACAATATATCTACTTCTGCTATATAAAAAAAATGTTTAATGTCTCTGCCTTCAGCACCTTCCAAGACAAAGAGTTCCAAAGGTGTACAATACCATGACGGAAAAAAGAAATTTTCCTCATCTCTGACCTAAAAGCCCTAATTTTAAAACAAAGTGACCCTGAGGTCTGGACTGAATTGCAAGAGAAAAGTCTTTTCCAGGTTCACTTCTGTCAAGATCATTCCGAGTTTGTAAATTTCATTCAAGTGAATCTTCATTCTCCTAAACTCCAGTGGAAACAGGATCGACCTGTCCAATCCATCCTCAATGTATAAGTCAATCCAATAGACCTTTGCTGAACCACCTCTGATCCAGTTACTGTCTTCCTTAAATAGGGATATTAAAATGCTCATATTATTTAAGATGGAGTTTCATTGTCCTTTATGACTGAATCTTAGCATCCTTCATTTCTGTTCAACTCCTCTTTTAAGAAAGGATAGCATCCCAATAGTCTTTCTCTATCAGCATTAGTCAAGCTGTAACTGCATATCAACTTTTTGTTACTCATGCACAGAACACACAAATCTTTCTGCACTTCAGAATTCTGTAATCATCCTCCATTTAAGTCATACTCAGTGTTTTTACTCTTCCTGCCAAAGGGAACAATTTCACACTTTCCCACATAATATTATATCTGCCTGATTCTTTGTCCATTCACTCAACCTTCAATACCCACTTTCAACTTTCTTCTGTTTTTTTTAACAACATACTTTCTGACTTATCTTTATGTGGTTCATTAATTCAGCCACCATGCCTTTGTTTTCCCCATCTAATCATTGATGTAAATTGTAATAAGTTGACACCCCACCTCAGATCTCTGCAGGACTCCCTCATCACATTCTGCCAATCAAAGACCAATATATGCATTCACTCTGTTTCTGACTAGCCAGTCAATCTTCTATCCATGCTCATTGTTATCCATAATAACATGAACTTTTATTTTCCACAGAAACCTTTGATGTGGCACCTTTCTGGAAATCAAAGAACAATACATCATGTCCAAAAGCTCATCTTTATCCACAGTTCATGTTACTCCTTTAAAGAACTTCAATAACTTGGTTAAAGATGATTTTCCTTTAACAAAACCAGGCTTGACTCTTTCAACTTATCTTGAGATTTTCTAAGTGTGCAGTTATAATCTATGTAATGATTCTCCATGTTAGATGTCAAACTCACTGGCCTTTAGATTACTGTTTTCCACCTCCCTTCCTTCTTGAATAGAAGAGTTATAATTGCTGTTTTTCAGTTTGGTCAAACCTTTTCTGAATCAAGGGATCTTAGAAAATTAATACCAATGCATGTATTAGCTAATTAGACAAAAATTTTAAGATTCTAGAATGTAGCTCTTTTCTACCTTTCACCTCCTAATTTACTATTATAATTGGAATGTTTTTCTATCCACTATAGTGAAAACATGAACAAAATATTTTATTAATTTCATTCATCATTTCCCATAGTATTTACGATTAACTCACCATTCTCACTCTGTAGGGGATACTTTACTTATTCTTTTCTGTTTGAGATACCTGTAGAAACTCTAATTATCTGTTTTTATATTATGAGTTAGTTTCTCTCAAACTTTAATTTCATCTTCCCAATTAATCTTTATGCCATTTTTTGCTGATCTTTAAAATGATGAATAGAGACAGGGACTTTTATCACAATAAGTCTGCTTCATAAGCAGTTTAGTACAATATGGTCTATCACACATTTTATTTCTACTTATTTAATCCAGAAGAAAATAAAGTGGGATAAAGTAACAGTGCTCTGATTGAAGACTGAGTCCAGGCTTCGAGCTTCTGATCTGAGCTGCCTAAGACCAAATGGGCAATGAAAAAGAGTTCTGGTTAGCAAATGAAGACCACTTAAAATCTTTAAAAATACAAAATGTAAAGGGCATAAGACAAAAAGAAAGAAATGTTAAAAATAAGCTTTTAAGATGAGACATGGAATCCTCTCCTCATTTTAAGATGGTTTACAAAGTGAACTGTTCCCTTCAAAAGTCCTGAACAGGAGCAAATAATGCTCATGAACGTAAGGGAATCTATAGCAAAAATGAGTGGCAAAAAATATCCCCAATCAAATTGAGAGTAATTAAAAGTACCTCTTATTTGTTAGAATTAAAAAAAAATCTGAGGGTTTAGACTAAGAGGATTCAAATCAAGTAAAGGTTTCATTTAAATAAAATTATGTCGAACGTTCACCACAGAAACAGGTTCTGTGTTTTTTTTATGCTTGATGTGTGCCTCTTCTTCATTCTATTCCATTTAACTCGGATCAAGGGTTATGGACGGCAGTAAAAGATATAACCAGGATCAAAAAGAGATAAACTGAATAAAATAGCCATGATAAAATGAAACATGGAGAGGGTTTTGAAATCCTGCAGATTGTACTAAGCAGAAGGGCTAAGTGAAATGAAATCTTACCATGGCACTGGGCTATATGTTATTGTAAAGAATGTAGTCCAGAAAACATGATAAGAAGCTTTGCCATCAACACTCTATTCAGGGTGGATCAGTTTTAATCTTTTGAACCTCTGCCTTATATTGTAAGTTCTTTCACTTATGCTTCTATAGTTGAATTGGCAAACATATAATTTTAGATGTTGCTAAGATTGAAAGGTATGATTTTCTCTTTCATAAATCTTTTGCTATATTTTTTCAAAAGAATTTTAATAATTTCATTTTCTTTCTTCATTAAACAGAGTAAGTTTGCTCCTGAAATTCTGAAATAATTGTTAACTGTTTGTGAATACAAAGTTATTTTTATTCCTCTAGATTAGATTAGATTACTTACAGTGTGGAAACAGGCCCTTTGGCCCAACAAGTGCACACCAACCCACTGAAGTGCACCCACCCAGACCTATTCCCCTACATTTACCCCTGCACCTAACGCTACGTGCAATTTAGCACGGCCAATTCAACTGACCTGCACGTTTTTGGACTGTGGGACGAAACCGGAGCACCCGGAGGAAACCCACGCAGACACGGGGAGAATGTGCAAACTCCACTCAGGAAGTCGCCTGAGGTGGGAATTGAACCCAGGTCTCTGGCGCTGTGAGGCAGCAGTGCTAACCACTGTGCCACTCTTCAGTAACATGATACAGAATAGTGATGCTTCCTTTGAACATGCACCCTATAGAGGAAAGCGCTGCAGGGCATCCCATTCACACAGTCACTAAAACTTAAATGGATCGTACTGGCAGTGCAGAGATGGCACATGTTCTGACAATAGCACAACATGATGAATCTACAAGCTAAACCAATGCCAATGGCATAGGCTTGTGTATCCACATTGTGACTGATGCAGCTACTATGCTTTGTGTGTGCTTTTGTGAAACAAAATAATTGGAGATTGAGAGATTTCAGGCACTGTTAGGTGGATTTAAGAAATATAGCATTGCAATTTCACATCTGCGGTAAAGATAAATGTTTCAAAACAACGGCTTTTCAAAAATTTCGAATGTCTCATACTTCCCTTCTTCCCCCATTTACATCATTTCATTGCTGGAACATAATGGCTGATTTGGTAGTGGATTCATTTTCACTTTGTTGTCTGTTCTCCTCAACCCTTCTCTACCAAAAATCATTTCAACTCATTTGACGATCTAGCATCACGATCATCATGAATAAGAGGCAATCTAACTACCATTCATTGACATTCAATGGTGTTACCATCACTGAATCCCCACTTTCAACATCTGATTGAAACTTACACAACACCAAATGGTCTAGACAGAGTGAATGTTGGGAAGATGTTTCCATTGGCAGGAGAGATGAGGACGCGAGGGGACAGCCTTAGAGTAAATGGAAGACCTGTTACAACGATGATAAGGAGAAACTTCTTTAGCCAGAATGTGGTGAATGTGTGGAATTCATTGCACAGAAGGCTGTGGAGACCAGGTCATTGAGTATATTTAAAATTGAGATAGATAAATTC
The DNA here is from genome assembly GCF_037043375.1 of Chiloscyllium plagiosum. Taxonomy (NCBI): domain Eukaryota; kingdom Metazoa; phylum Chordata; class Chondrichthyes; order Orectolobiformes; family Hemiscylliidae; genus Chiloscyllium; species Chiloscyllium plagiosum. The sequence continues at coordinate 29,608,408 of NW_028270141.1, read as the reverse complement.
TTGATTGCCAAGGGGATCAAAATTTACAGGAAGCAAATGGAAAATGGGAGTGAAAACGTATCAGCCATGATTGAATGGCAGAACAGACATAATGGGCTGAATGGCATAATTTATGCCCCTAGATCTTATGGTCTTATGGTCAATCAAGAACCTTGACACCATCCAGGACAAAGCAGCACACTTGATCACCACCACATCCACAAAAATTCAGTCATTCCACTACTGACATTCAATAGCAACAGTGTGTACTACCTACAGCATCCCCTGCAGAAATTCAACAAAGGTCCTTATCAGCACCTTGCAAACCCACAATCTTGAAGGACAAGTGCAGCAGATACATGGAAACCTTCAGCACCTGCAAGTTACCCTCCAAGCCACTCAAGATCCTGACTTGGAAGCATATTACTGTTCTTTCACTACTGCTGGGTCAAACGTCTGGAAATCCCTCTTCAATGGCATTTTGGGTCTACCTACAGTAGATGGACTACAGTAGTTCAAGAAGGCAGCTCATTGCTGCCTTCTGAAGGGCAACTGGGGACAGGAAATAAATGCTGGTCCAGCTAGAGATGCCCACATCCCATGTCTCCAGAGTGAATAAAAACTTAATTACTTTGGGCAACTAGGTTCTAAAATGCACTGCTCTTAAGAAATTGTCTTAAAGATACTATGAACTAATTTTCCAGGTTACTTTTGCCAATTTAATTCTCCTAAACAACATGTAGATCAAAGTCAAGAATAATTATTCCGATGTATTTCTAGACATGCTTCTTTCATTTCTTCATGTATATGTTGCCAACATTGTAACTACTGTTAAACAGCCTATAAATTCCTTGCCACAAATGACTTCTTCCTTTACAATTCCTATCTCAATACAAACTGATTTTACATCTTGATCTTTGAAATTAAGGTTATCTGAACAAATGTCTTACTTAATTAATAGAGATATCCTGCCATCTTTGTCTAGCTTACTCCCATTCCAATATGGCTAATACCCATCAACATTCAAGTACCTGCTTTGGTCAACTTTCAACTTCTTGTAAAGGTCATATTTATTTATGTTTACCTGATGAATAATTTATTCTTTTGTTTTAAATACTGCATAAATTCAAACATGAGCTGTTAAATTCTGTTCCATTACACTGTTGTTTGCTTTACCAGAAAATCCCCTCACTTGGTCCCTTGCCTCCAGTATTTATTTTAAGCTCTTTTGACAGATTCAGTTATACAAGTTATCAGGGCACTGGTCCCAGAACAGTTTGTGCGTACGTCATCATAACAGTTTATCTCCCATTTTCTCGACTAGTGCCCTTGTCCCAGGAATTGAAACCTGTTTTGCTCATCCCAATCTTTGAGTCATATGTTCCTCTCCAATCTTATTTGCATATGCCTATTTTCTATGGTTCAGCTATTAATCCATACATTATTACTTTGAGTTCTTGCTTTTTTTATTTAATCCATACAGAAACCCTTCTCAAGTTCTAATGTGCTGTTGATACCCACATGAATCACAACCATTTGGATTCTCTCCTCCCATTGCAAGGTTCCCTCCAGTCCAGAGTAAATACCCCCAAAACTGGTTCCAGACAGGTATCAAAACCATTTAGACTCTTGCTCTTAGCTGTATCTGCAGAGAACTGTATCTCTGATTATGCTATCCCTGACTACATCACCTTCCTATTACCTTCCCTGCTTGACTGGCTTCCTGTACCATGTGCCATGGTCAGTTTGCTCATCAGCCTCTGTTCTCATCCATACCGGATGCAAGAATCTTAAACTTGCTGGACAAATGCGAAGATTAAGGCTTTTGCAACTCAATTTTCTCCGGCTCCATAACTCACAGTCACACCCTCTTGTCCCTGAGCATTGACCAAATCAGAGGGGCCTATCCTGACTACCTCCTTGAAGTGTCCAGGTAACTTTCTCCATTGTCCTTCCCTGATGCATCACAATGTCAATAACATGAATTCCAGGTCAAACTTTGAGCCAAAGTGCATTGAGCAGCAGACTTTACTGAAGATGTTTGGATTACACAGGCATACAGGTACTCCAACATCCTATAGTTGAAACACACTACCTGTATTTCCTACTCTATCCAACTTTTCAAACTCCTATACTTAGAATAGTTGTTGTGATGTTATTCGATCTAGTGCTAACATTGGTCACCAATGTAGCCTAAATTCATTGGTATATAAAAGACACATCCTAAAAGATACATCAACAAGATACACACCAACCAATTACACAGTTCCCCATGATGTTGTCTCTTAGTTTTCCACAATATATTTCACAGAACAGTACAGCACAGTACACCCCGTTCGGCCTATGATGTTGTGCTGAGCATTTATCTTAAATTAAGATCAACCTAACCTACACACCCTTCAATTTACTGCCATCCATGTGCTTGTCCATTCAGCAAGTTTTGTTGGATAGGTGGTGGGGTGGGGGTGAGAAAGAGCGTTCACAGGATCCCACTAGTTTTTTGTTTCCTCTCATGTTGCTTTTCAACTCCTGTTCTCCTGGAGGCTGAAAATGTTAGAAAAGGAGCACCTCCTTCCCCTCCTCATGGAACTCCCTAACTATACACTTTGTCACAATCTGCTCTCTAATCTTCTTTATTTATATTCCAAGAATGGATCTCCAAATGTCCTGGGTCTCTTGCAAAAATTATTTCTCAACTGATCAGGTGTTAAGAAATAACAGCACATGGGTGGCTTCCCCTGATTTCACCCCTCTTTCATGGAAGCAACTTCTCTTCATTAAGAACGTTTGTTGTTACTAGAAACTCACTATATGGTGACTCTGAGGTAATCTCATGTCTAATAATTTCACTGTGAATTCAAAATTTAATGTTACTTTAACTTTATCAGCTTTGGAGCTTGATTTGCATTTCTACAAGCCATTTGTACTCGCGGGTAACAAAGCACCTGAGTCAAACACAGAAGGGTGATATTGACACATCATTGTATCAAACTAGGTGGCACCAGACTGTAGGAAATATCTGGTGATCCTGGCAGCTGTTATTGATTACACAAAACATTTCTTTAATCATGGCAATGTAATGTTCAATTTTACAACATTATAAATGCAGTAACAATCTGTGCCAATCAATTACTAGGTTAGAACATTAGCATGAGATCAAGATCATGGCAGCAAAGAGGGAATCTCCATTGTTTGAACGTATTCACAACTTTCTCTTCGATACACCTTCAAACCGATTTGAAACTTGCTGAAAGATTATAATTAAGTTGTGGGGGACATTATTTTCAGGATTCTAAGCAAATTATTAGAGACCACATCAAAGTCCTAACAAGGTAATACTGAAGCTACAATTCACCTTAGCGTGGGAAAATGTGGGGGAAAAGAATCAGACCATGTTTAATATCAACAGTCAACGAAGTAACATTAATACCACTCAATGTTCAATACATCAGAGGAGACTTGGTTAAAGGTTTTCACTGACTAAACTTTGCAACCCTTCTGTTGTTGAAGGTTTATTATCAAACAGATCTACACCATGGCACACAATCATTTTGGCACATAACCCAGCTTGAGATTTCGCTCTCGGTGACACATTCAAATAATTTACAGGGAATTACTTTTTTAAAATTTAAGATACCATTTTGATTTAATTTTCGTTCTTTTGCTTCCCCTTCCGTAACTTATTTTTACTTCAGAATTTTCAGTTTACCATCATAGCATGGGATCACCAACAAAAGGACAGGCTTATGCCACTGCTTATATTATAATTACACTGTATATATTGGGAATTCTGCCTTCTCCATGACTTGGACAGAATGGGCTAAATATTGTGTTTCTTTTTTGGCTAAGTGTGAGATCTGTGGAGTTTTCTGGAGTGTTTTTCACTATGAAGCTCAGGGAGGTTTTTGCCTTATCTTATCAAACTTTTCACATTGTCAACCTACCCCCACCCTTATGACTGATTCCAGATCCACCTATCACATGCTGTTCTGAGAACAACTCTTTGTTGCCAGGATATCCAGAATTAACAGGCCTCCCTTGCATCCGGTCCATCTTTGAAAAGCTGTGGTGCATCCAGACAAGGACAGTCTGGAGCTACTCTGCACAGTTCATAACATTTGCCTGTCCATAACAGACAGGGGGAGATCAGCATCCTGTTTTCAGGTAGGGCCCTGAAGATGCGAGGCCATGCTGTTCAACCTCATTGTGGGAGCACGAGGCAGCGCAGATACAGTCATCGATGTAGCGGAGGAAAAGGTGGGGGGTGGTGCCAGTGTAGCTGCGGAAGATGGACTGTTCCACATATCCTACGAAGAGGCAGGCATAGCTGGGGCCCATGCGGGTGCCCATGGCTACTCCTTTGGTTTGGAGGAAGTGGGAGGATTGGTAGAGAAGTTGTTCAGAGTGAGGACCAGTTCAGTCAGTCGAAGGAGGGTGTCAGTTGAAGGGTACTGGTTGGTACGGCGGGAAAGGAAGAAGCGGAGGGCTTTGAGTCCTTCGTGATGGGGGATGGAGGTGTACAGGGACTGGATGTCCATGGTGAAGATAAGGCGTTGGGGACCGGGGAAGCGAAAATCATGGAGGAGGTGGAGGGCGTGGGTGGTGTCCCGAACGTAGGTGGGGAGTTCTTGGACTAAGGGGGACATGCATAGCTGGGGCACCCGCATGGGCCCCAGCTATGCCTGCCTCTTCGTAGGATATGTGGAACAGTCCATCTTCCGCAGCTACACTGGCACCACCCCCACCTTTTCCTCCGCTACATCGATGACTGTATCGGCGCTGCCTCATGCTCCCACGAGGAGGTTGTACAGTTCATCCACTTTACCAACACCTTCCACCCCGACCTCAAATTCACCTGCACCGTCTCAGACTCCTCCCTCCCCTTCCTAGACCTTTCCTTTTCTATCTCGGGCGACCGAATCAACACGGACATTTACTATAAACCGATCGACTCCCACAGCTACCTAGACTACAACTCCTCCCACCCTGCCCCCTGTAAAAACGCTGTCCCATATTCCCAATTCCTTCGTCTCCGCCACATCTGCTCCCAGGAGGACCAGTTCCAATACCGTACAACCCAGATGGCCTCCTTCTTCAAAGACCGCAATTTCCCCCCAGACGTAGTCGACGATGCCCTCCACCGCATCTCCTCCACTTCCCGCTCCTCCGCCCTTGTGCCCCGCCGATCCAACCGCCACCAGGACAGAACCCCACTGGTCCTCCCCTACCATCCCACCAACCTCCATATACAGCGTATCATCCGCCGTCATTTCCGCCACCTCCAAACGGACCCCACCACCAGGGATATATTTCCCTCCCCTCCCCTATCAGCGTTCCGAAAAGACCACTCCCTCCGTGACTCCCTTGTCAGGTCCACATGCCCCATCAACCCAACCTCCACTCCCGGCACCTTCCCTTGCAACCGCAAGAAATGCAAAACTTGCGCCCACACCTCCCCCCTTACTTCCCTCCAAAGCCCCAAGGGATACTTCTATATCCGCCACAAATTCACCTGCACCTCCACACACATCATTTATTGCATCCACTGCACCCGATGTGGCCTCCTCTATATTGGGGAGACAGGCCGCCTACTTGCGGAACGTTTCAGAGAACACCTCTGGGACACCCAGACCAACCAACCCAACAACCCAAGTAGCTCAACACTTCAACTCCCCCTCCCACTCCACCAAGGACATGCAGGTCCTTGGACTCCTCCATCGTCAGACGATAACAACACGACGGTTGGAGGAAGAGCGCCTCATCTTCCGCCTAGGAACCCTCCAACCACAAGGGATGAACTCAGATTTCTCCAGTTTCCTCATTTTCCCTCCCCCCACCTTGTCTCAGTCAAATCCCTCGAACTCAGCACCGCCTTCCTAACCTGCAATCTTCTTCCTGACCTCTCCGCCCCCACCCCACTCTGGCCTATCTCCCTCACCTTGACCTCCTTCCACCTATCGCATTTCCAACACCCCTCCCCCAAGTCTCTCCTCCCTACCTTTTATCTTAGCCTGCTGGACACATTTTCCTCATTCCTGAAGAAGGGCTTATGCCCGAAACGTCGATTCTCCTGTTCCTTGGATGCTGCCTGACCTGCTGCGCTTTTCCAGCAACACATTTTCAGCTCTGATCTCCAGCATCTGCAGTCCTCACTTTCTCCTCGAATATTCAACACACCTTTAAATCCTCACAAACGTGGTCTCAACAGCATGTTCAAATCATGAGCAATCTCTGAGTTACTCCAGGTGCCATGCAGTAGTGAGTATGGGAATAGGAGGATAGAGCAGATGAATGAGTGGCTGGAGAGATGGTGCAGGCTTCATATTCTTGGGATATTGGGATTATTTTTGGGGAGGTGAAAACTGTGCAAGATGGATGGGGTATAAATAAACAGAAAATTGGATCCTCCCCGAGAGATATGCTAATGTTGCTTGAATGGATTTAAATTATACTTTCAGGAGATCCTGTCAGATAGTTCAGAAGGGAGGGAAGTTGCGATGGAATTAGAAGTTAAAACATCAGTATGTGAGTCTGGAATTCCACCTTTCAATCCTAACATAAGTCTGGTTGTCAAGCACATAAAAGCTTGGATTAAGAAAAAAACAGATTCATGACGGACATGAAGGTCTCTATATAGTACAGTCCCTGGAGGCAAATCCAAAGTGCAGGAGGTATTCAAAAAGGAAATTAGGAAAGCAAGATACTTGAAAGTGAAATAGTATCATCAGAGCCTTGTGGACCTAAGTGAACATGATGGACCGAGTGGCCGCTTTTTTGTACCGCTAATGTCTTTGAGCCTATTACTTGTTCACTTTAGACCAGGTAGGGATGAATTTAAACTGTCTGTATTTCTTAGGTTACCCTTATAGAATGGTAGTATACCCTGTTACAAACCATCACTGGAAACCTTTAGAAGAGGTCATGTGCACTTGTTAAAAATTCAGGTACAGTCAATTCACAGTTCAACTGATAGCTCCAGGCACTTACAAAGCTTTTAAGATGGGACTCTGAATAAGGGATGAAATGAAGTTAAATATTGTGAATTTTTTTAAATCAATAAGGGTACATTTTTTAAAGTAGTGAACTCATAAATAGACACATGAGAACTTTAATTTTTGCATGAGTCTGAGGTTTGGTCATGGTGCATTCTGGGCGAGTTGGCATGGAGTGTGTGAGGGTAAAGGGTGATATGTGGGACTATAAATGGTTATGGTGATGGATAGAACCTTATGGATTAGGACTGAATAATAGAACATGGCTTGACATGGAGTGTATGAAGGAGCATGGGCATGGGAAGGCACCATAGACTGATATGGATTAGCACAGAATTTGGCCTGAATAGCTTGTGAGGGATGGGGTGAGAGCATATGAGGAGTGAGGGCTGCCTTTTGCTTTGTTATTTCTGTCAAAGCTTCAACAATCTGCTGGAGAACTGAGGTTACCTTTCCAACTGTCCACCTCTGCACCCGGCACCAACAGAAGGAGTGGTAGCCATTGGTCCCACATACACCCAACTTCCTCCCCGCCATATAGTCCCCAGATTGAAATTCAAACATCTGGGACATTATTTCCCAGGCTGATGGAAGTGGGATCATCGTTCACTGCAGACACTTTTGCCATTACCCACAGGTATGAACATTTTGTCCCTTTTTCCCAGTAAATTAACATGCACCTCTAGAAGTTTTAACACAGGACCTCTGCAAGTGAGGCTTTGACCCCCAAATACTGAAGTTTAGAATAATGACGTCCAGGGAAGCAATGAGCTCCTGCCTCTGTTTTCACTGGTTTTCCTCTCCACTACTCCTCACCCTTGACACCATCCATTGAGAGATCTCTACAATTTTTTAGCCTCAAATTGGGATCATGTTTGGAAAGGTTTGGGAAGCATAACTGTAACAACCAAGCTGCCTAACCTTATTGGGAAGAATTCAAAACAAATCATATGACACCCTTCATTTCCTCCATTTTATCATATATTAAATTGACAGATCCAAAACATCATTATCTGATAAACACTGTATTTACAATTTGTGGTCCTGAACTTTGACTTCTTATTCATCATTGATTTATATGTTCCACCATTAATGTTGTGCTTTCAGATGTTAAGATCTGATATTCCCTGTCTAAACCTCTCTTTTCTTCATTAGAATTATAATTTACTTGAGACCCATCAAAGTTAATCACAGAGTGTTAAAATCAGAGATTAGTCAGCACAATGGAAGTAGCAACTGGAAGACATGTTGACTACATCCCATGTCAGTGATGAGTACTGGGTATTGTCCTGAATAATGGAAGCACCAAATCAGTATCATTAGGATTTAACACTGTTTAGGTCATCCTATTGCTCATGCAGTATTAACTACTGGTTACAGAGAGGTCTTTTGGTACAATGGTAATGGTCCTGCCTCTAAGCTAGAAGCTTTAGTCTTCTACTCCAGACTTTGTTGACTAAGGAAGGCCATACAGCGTCAACTTGTAAATCCTTCATACATCTGCTCTTACTGCCTGTCATTAACATGAGAGATTCCAGTGATGGAAAGACAGTTGAAGCCTGTAGCAACCATCACTATTTGTTGTTCCAGACCACAACATTTGGTGGTTTTGGGGGGATGGGGGTGATGTGGGGGTGGGTAGCGTAGTAGAAGAGATTAGTACTCTAAAGCCCCAGGTTAACGTTCTGGTGATATTGATTCCAATCCTAGCGTAACGGGTGGTAAAATTTGAATTCAATAAAAACTAAAGTTAGAAAAAGCTAGTCAATGTTGACCATGTAAGCACAGTGGCTTGTTGTAAAAACCTATATGGTTCACTCATTGTCCTTTAAGAAATGGAATCTGCTATCCTTACCTGGTCTGGCTTACATGTGATTCCAAATTCGCAACGTTTTTGACTCTTAACTATCCTCTGGGTAATTAGTGATGGGCAATAACTGGTGGTTTAGCCATGGTTGTCCACATTTCATGAATGAATTATCAAAACGTATACAAAGGTTTATGGTGCAACAGCAGCTCAGATTCCTTGGAGGCTGAGTTGAGGATTGGGGTGAGGTGGGGGGAGAGGGGGAGGGAGTGGGAGTGGAGTTGGTACAGTTGGCTGGACAACTGCTGTGACTCGCAAAAAGATGTAATAAAGATCAGGAACCAACCTTCTAAATTCAGACCTCACCGGACAGCCATGATCATAATAAATGGCGGTGCTTGCTCGAAGGGCAGAATGGCCTACTCCTGCACCTATTGTCTATTGTCTATTATCTATGTTGGCCACATTTAATCAACTTGGATCTGCGGGAAATGGCTGCGTATTCACAATAGTTATTTTACAAAATTGGTACAAGGTAATAAACTTGCATTCAGACAATATATGCAAGCTTGAATACTAAGAAATCATTAATTGTGTTTAAGAGATTTTCTAACAGATGGTCCTTAAAATCTACCGCCTTAACCAAGCTTTTGGCCATCTGCCATAATCTCATGATATGTGGCTCAGTGTCAGATTTGTTTTATTACATTCCTGTGGAATGCCTTGGGACATTTTATTAACTTAAAGGTGTTTTAAAAGGACATGCTGTTGTTAATCTGACAAAAAGTTGTCAATCTGAAATATCAACTCTATTTTTCTCCCCATAGAGAATATCCAAAGTTTTCTGCTTGTATATCAGATTTCCAATTTCCACTGTAATTTGCTTTTGCATCATTTGAGGGTAATCTAGTTTGGCAGGAAAGCTTACTTAGCTTATCAAATTCATAGTATTAATGGATGAGGCCCAAGATTTAAGCAAAATTTTCATGAAATCATAAAATAATACAGAGGAAGTGGAGGTCACTTCGCCCATAATGTCTGTGGTGGGTCTTTAAGAGAGATGTATAGTTAAGTCTACTTCCCTGGAATTTCACCCCCACCTCCCCCTCCGCCCCCACACCCCCACCCCGTAGCCCTGGGGATCTTTTCCTTACAAATATTTACACAATTCTCTTGTGCAGGGTACTATAATCTATCACTTTTTCTGGCAACATAGTTGAGACCACAACAACTCAGTGCAAAAAGTGTTTCGCCTGAAGACATAAAATTTGTCATCTACCTTTAAACAAGATATTTACATATTAAAATGCTTGCAGATAGAGCAGTCTCAGGTTTTGATAATAAATCATTTACCAGAATATTAGGCAAATTGATTATGTGGAGTCAGGCACATTTATGGTTATAGAGTCATATTGTAGGGAAATAGGTACTTTGAGCTAACTAGTCCATGCCAGGAATGTTCCCAAACTAAACTAGTCCTACCTGCATGCATTTGGCCCATGTCCCTCCAAACCTGTCTTATTCATATACTTATCAAAATCTATTTTTAACATTGTAACTGCACCAGCATCCACCACCTCCTCTGGCAGTTCAGTCTAAACACCAACCACTCTGTGTAAAAACATTGCACCTCAGGTTCTTTTTAAATCTTTCGCCTCTCAACTTAAACATATGCTATCTAGTTTTAAACTCCCCCACCTGAGGGAAAAGACCTTTGCTGTTCACCTTATCTAAGCCCCTCATGATTTTATCAACTTGTATAAAGTCACCCCTCAACCTCCTATGCTCCAATGAAAAATGTCCCAGCCTGTTCAGTCTATTTTTATAACTCAAACTTTCCATTCCTGGCAACATCCTGAGAACTGTTTTCTGAATTCTCTTCAGCTTAATAATATTCTTCCTATAACAAGGTGACCAGAACTGCACACAGTACGAGTGAACGTCGCCCAAACTAAATGCTCATGGATTAACTTAATTTATATTCTTTACTTCTTTCCCTTAATTCATATCAATTTCAGAGATTTTGGAAAGATTGAGCAATTATACTGAAACCAGAATTCAAATGTGACTCTGTGAAGAGTAATGTTAACCAAAAATAGTTGAAAATAAAAGCATATTGGGGAGGTATTCTCTTCAGGCTGCATAAACATTTAAGAGTAATTTAGAGCAGCACTGTTGCCATGACAAGATGCTTTGTAAAGCTATGTTTAGAAAATGAAGTGTGCAATGTCATGTGGGTGCGCAACATTATGCCTTATTTTCACTGGTCACACCTGGCTCCATAATTTTCTTTTAATGTTTAATTTTTAAGTAATATTCTTCCAACTTCTCTTAAAAATTAATGCATAGCTTAAAGGAGAGCACCTTACATGACCATCCTTGGTGTGTGAGCCTTGATGGTGGCTGTTGGCAAGCCATTTGATTTGGGAAGATTGTGTAGTTATGGAGGGAAATTTGTGATGGACACTAATCTGTGTAAACGTGACTCCTACAGAAGTCACTGAACTGAAGCATAGAGGGACTTTGATGCAATTCAAAATGTGTCTAAGCTAACTGTAATGTCAATTTGTCATCTACCTTTAATGATCTGATTTTAATCTCAACATAACATTCCTGCATATCTCGATAACTTTCATTCACTTCGTAATCAAGAATCTATCTAACTCTGCCTTAAAAATGTATAAAGATTCTGTATCTACGACTTTTTGAGGAAGGGAATTCCAAAGACTCTCAACACTCAGTTTTTTTTCCTTTCATCTCTGTTTTAAATGGGTGAGCCCTTATTTTTAAACTACTACCCCTAGTTCTAGGTTCTCCCAGAAGAGGAATCATCCTTTCCATATTCCCTTGGTCAAATCCCCTCAGGATCTTATATTTTCCAAATCAGTCATTCTGCCTCTTTATACTCCAGAGGATACAGGCATAGCCTGTTAGCCTTTCTTGTAAATAATGGATGTTCTTTTAAAATAAAAATAATTCCATTCAGATTGCCGACATTTTATTGGAGATATAAGCCACAAAGGACTGCAAGAATGTTCAGAAATCTCAGTCATCCATTTCCAGGCACAGTTAGATTTTTGCTGAAGATTGGCATGTTTTGAGCATGCTTGAGAAGGGTAGAATTCATTTGTGCTAAGCTTGTACTGAGTGTAATAGTTAATTGCATGTGGGAATATCCAAAACTGGAAGTTATAAATATAAAATAGTCACTAATATATCCAGCAGGGAATTCAGGAGAGCTGTCAGAAAGTGGAACATTAAATGTCGTAATTGAGGTGAATACCATAGTTGTATTTGAAGGGAAGCTGGATGAACTAATGAAGGAAGAAAGAATAGAAAGATAATGCTGAAAGGACTAAATGGAAGGGGGCTGGGAAAAGGTTCACATGGAACCCGAGGCTGACTTAGACTGACTTACAATACCTCGAGTTGTGTGCAAGCCATTGGACAGCAAGACACTGCCACTGGCTCCTGTCCATCAAAATTTCCTTCACCTCAGCCCAATGGCCCACTAATGGAGGTCCTCTTCAAATGCACTTAGCCAGATCTTTTTTTTTGCCAGCCCATCTTCTGCTTCTACTTTGGCTGACCATATTTCTGGGAGGCAAAAGCTCTATTCTCTCCATATCAGTCATCTCTTTGTCTCTGAACAGTCCACTGTGGCATTGCCTTGCTAGTGATACTGTCTCACCATGTGGTTCCCATGATCTGATGCAGGCAACACTGGTAATACGTTTATTGTTTTCTCTGATGTTTCATTGATATGGATGCAGTTGTTTTACAACAGACATGCAGAGGCACAACTTCATTGCTATGTTGATGAAGATAGATACATATATAGTATGGACCTATTAGAAGACCAATGTTTCTTTGCTGATTTTTATGTGGATGTCAATCTCTGCATCACCCTCCCTGTAAATGTTGCTTCCCAGGTAGGAGAAGTGTTTGGAATCCTCAATGTTCTCTCGGATAATGGTGACATGGATGCCATGTTGCCATCTAGGCAACATTGTCTTGATCTTCTTGCAGCTGCCTTGTGAGCAGTGGTACCAAGGTTATCTACATGGTGGTCATGTTTTGGAGTGTGGACATATTTCAGGCAGCAGCCTGATGCCTATGAAAACCAGGCTATCAACTGGTCATGCTACATCAGGATGCCAAAGGCTGCATCCACCAATGACTTGCTTGTGCTGAAATCAATAACCAAGATGAAAAGGAATGGGAAGAATACGCAGCCTGGCTGAGATGCTGAAGAAATCCTGGGTGCCCATACTGGTCTTGTGCAACAACTGTATGAAATGTATAAAGTTTTGCTGATATTAATATACATTATGGTGCTATGCTGCTTTGTAATCTACCCAAGTGACTGCCAATGGATGCGTTGACAGCCTAGCAATTGGCTTCTGACATTCTAGGCTCTGTTCTCTGATGATTCTGACTGTAAATATCTTTAGTTATGTGGACTACCATAACAGCCTCTTCCTCACTCAGGGTACCTTCTGTAGTTGACATAAAACAAATTTGCTAAACTTATTGCAGAGTTTACCTGAAACACCACTGATATCCAGCCTTTAAAAGAATGTGAATAATTGCTGTAGCACTGATATTTTTTGTTGTATTTGCTAACCCTAGCTAGCACAAGGAAAAATATTAGTTACTAACTATAGTGCCAAAGCATGTTTGCCAGTATTCATCTGTAACAGTGCTTTTCTTATAATCACCATTAAGGAAATAACTGAGCTCGAGTCTTTCTCTTCAAGGGCTTTAGGCTATTGATTTTAAACAAGATAATTTGCTAAATACCTCCAGAAACATAATTGGAGTCAAGCAACTTTAAACAACTGTGAATTACATTAAAACAGTTAATCACCAATCAAAAATGGTGAAACAATTCCATACAATTGTATTTGTATGGAATGCTTGTATTTTGAATCAAGTTATCTTGATTCATCCCTCAAATACCAGTCATGGAACAACTAAATTTGTAACAAGTAACAAAAATGCTTTGAATTCAGTGACCCTTCCTCAGAACTGATGGCAGCTAGGAAAAGTTTTTTTTTATGCAGAAGATAAGGTGAGTGGAGGGGGTAAAGAGTAAATGATAGGTTGTGATAAAGCCCAAAGAGAGAGAAGAACAGGTGGACAGACAAAAGAGTGGATAACAATCAGCCTGGGAGAATGAATAGCTGTTAGAGGATGGCTAGCGATGGATGATATGTAATAGTAGACTTTGTGGTAACAAGAACTGGTGTGTTGGGGTTGGGATAAACACATATGAATACCCTAAAATTATTGAACTCAATACTGAGTCCAAAAAGCCGTAGAGTTCTCAAGCGAAAAAATTAGGTGTTGTTACTCCAGCTGGCGCTGAGCTGCGCTGGAGCACTACAGCAAGCCTGAGACAGAGATGTTGGCCATGGTAACAAGTGTGATGGCCTGTAACAAGTGTACCTAGTTAAGCTTGGAAAGGAACATTTTTACTGAAGTTGATTTTTAATCTCACACTTAAAATGACAGATCTAATATAAAGGCAATTCCATGCCAAAACTTTGACAAACGTTTTCACTTTCTTTCACAAAAGCATTTCAGTCATTAAATTCAGTTCAGTAAGTTATTTTCCCAATAAGCATTACTATGCTGTTAATAACTCTAGTTACTTTTGCAGTTAGGTGAATGAATACAATTCAAGAAGTAATTAAGAAAGGAACTCTTACTTTCTGATTGTTAAAGATCATGAGTGAGATAAATTATGATGCAGTATTCACAGGTTCATCATAGAATGCCTACAGTGTGGAAACAGGCCATTCGGCCCAACAAGTCCACACGACCCTCAGAAGGGTAACCCACCCAGATCTACTCCCCCTACCCTATTACTCTACACTTACCCTTGACTAATGCACCTAAGCTATACATCCCTGAGCACGATGGACAATTTAGCATGGCCAATTCTCCTAGTCTGCACATCTTTGGATCGTGGGAGGAAACCGGAGCAAACCCACACAGACATGAGGAGCATGTGCAAACTCCACACAGACAGTCGCCTGAGGCTGGAATCGAACCCAGGTCTCTAACACTATGAGGCAACAGTACTAACCACTGAGCCACCATGCCATCCCTAATTCACAACATATTCAGCACCATTCATGACTACTCACATACTGAAGCAGCCAATGTTCAAATGCAGGGAGGTGAAACTGAGGACTGCAGATGCTGGAGATCAGAGTCAAAAAGTGTGGTGTTGGAAAAGCACAGCCGGTGAGGCAGCATCTGAGGAGCAGGAGAGTCGACATTTCGAGCATAAACTCATCACATCCAACTGCAGCAAGAATTACAATTGACCAGAAAATGAACTGAACTGCCAGTATTAAGACTGCAGCTACAAAAGCCAGTCAGAGGTTGGGAATCATACAGTGAGTAATTCACCTCCTGACTCCTACGAACATCACCATCTGCACGTTCCCCTCCAATCCACTCACTGACTTGGAAATATATCACTATCCCTTTAGTCTTGCTGTCAAAATCCTGCAACTTCCTCCCTTACGGCAATGTGTGTTTACCTACAGAACATGAACTGCAGCACTTCAAGAATGCAGCTCACCACCTTCTTAAAGACAACTAGGGATGGGAATAAATATTGGCCCAGTCAGCAGCACCCACATCCCATGAATGAAAAAAAAATGCAGATTGCCCTCAATATCTTACTAAGCTCTGTTCTGCATTTTCAAGGGCTTAAAAGATTGAAGGCAAAGATATTACCTTGCAAAGGGAGGGGCAAGAAAAAAGCAAATTACTTTTTATATTTAAAAACAACACTGTATTAACCGAAGCAAAATAGACAATAGCAGTGTCTTTCTAAACAATAATGAGAAAGGATCTTAATGATGAAGAATCTCAGCCCAGTGCTCAAATTGCAAGTAATGAACTATCTAGCTAGCACTTTTGCTTGCTATCATTCAAGATTTGAAAGTGTACCATTATGACTGACAACTTACCAGTGGTGAAAGAAAATTGTTCCAGAATATATTAAATCTAAGTACCCGTAGTGGGAAATGCCTTGGCATGTATGAGAAGCGCTTTTTAGACATGATGAAACATATTGTAATGATCAAGTCCTTTTAGAATCCTCAAAACAGTATCATTGTTAATTATACATTAATTATGCCTGAGTGTGGGCAGGTGGTGGCCATTTACTGGGGTTTCTTCTGTGCCCTTATAAGTGCACATGAACTTAAGCTTGATTGTTTGTTGAGGAGGTGCTTGTTTGTAATCTGTAACTGTTCAAATAAATGCTTATAAAATATGATTAGCTTGGAATAAAAGTGGAGAGTGCTGCAAACACTAAGCTAGTCTGTGGTGAGAGAAAAAGAGTTAATGTTTCAAATTTAATATGAATCCTCTTCAGAACTGAGGTAAGATTGGCACCAATTACATCATTCCACAAATGGCTTTCTGGACTAAGAATCATATCACTTTCAATGGTCTCTTTTGCACTAACAACATGCCTTGGTGAGGCAGCTGACTGAGCAGGAGAGTTGGGGTAATGGATAAATTATATAATTGGTAGGATATGACTAGTTGTGACCTGCAAGGATCTGTGTTGGGTTGGGGCCACAAGTATTCGCGATGTCTGTTTATAAATGAATCAGATAAAGGGACAGAAAGACATACATTCAAATTTGCCACACATGCAAAGATATTTGGTACTGGAAGACACACAGGTCGAAATATATTACAATGAAGTATTAATTGGATTAAATTAGTGGAATATTGTGGCAAATAGATCTCAATGTAGCCAAACAAGCAAAACAAAAGCTAGAAACAGTAAAGATCCAGAGAGATCGCCCAAGTACATAGATATAATGTCTGTACAGAAATTTATAAAAAATCGCTTGCAGAATGCTTGTCATTAAATCCAGAAGACTAAAATACAGATGTGTTAAAGTCAAAGCACTGCATCAACCATACTTAGAGGACTGTAATGGTCTCAGAGAGAGTCCAATGTGAAGTTGCCAGAATGTTAGTGCTCATATCCCAATAATGATTTATTTTCCCAAAAAAAAGCACAAAAGAAAAGCGAAGAGCAGAATGAACACAATCCTAGTTGTTGGAACCTTACAACATCTGTCAACTGACCCATAATATTCTGGAAGGAAACATCAATGTAAATGGGAGGATATGGTTAATCAATTAATGCAAATAGACAAAGGCAGCTACAGAGATTGAGGCTCCAGATTAGCCAGGTTTGAGGGACTAAATGGCCAATTCCTGGTCCAGTATTCTTACATAAAATTGTTAGCCTGAAAGACTGTCACTAATAGACCCTTCTTTTGAGGACTGTGTTTACTTGATTATGAATTGCTATCAGGGGTGTTGATAGCTTCATCTGATTGAACTGGTTGATTTTTTTCTCCCCACAGATCTTTAGCTACATGGGACAGGGCAACCCCAAGTTGGGGGAGGCAGGGAGCATGATTTTCTACTTTTTCCTTCCTTGCCTGCTGCTGCTGTCTCTCATTTAGATGCTGTGCCTCAATGTATGTGGTAGCATGATGGATAGGTTGTAGCTATTCCCCACTACTGCTAGCAAACTCCTTCCAGACATTCAGGACAATGCTGCTGTACTTCAAGAAGAGCTTCAGAGTTTTTTTTGAAGAATTTTATTTGACAGCCTTTGAAACATTGGCTTTCTGAGAGTTGAGCAAACAGGCTCTGTTGTGGGACATAGTTTTCAGTCATCTGGACATAGTCCCCAAGTTGTTGTCCCCAAACCCAACTCCTTTTTTTGTATTTTCTTTTTTATTTCAAGGAAAGCTTTTTCACACAATGGAATGGCATCTTTTTCCAAATTAAGATCCTGATTTTTTGTCATATTTTCTAATTAACCTATTCAAAGATATGATTACACACTTCTGGAGCAGGTGGGACTTGAACCCAGGTATACAAAGTCCAATGAGTATCACCTGCTTTCCATCACAAAATCGAGCTGTTCTGGTTACACTTAAATGGACCATTTCTAACATTGACATAATGTGTAGACTTAATGTTCATGATTAGAGTGGTGCTGGAAAAGCACAGCAGGTCAGGCAGAATCCGAGGAGCAGGAAAACCTGATGAAGAGCTCCTGCCTGAAATGTCAATTTTCCTGCTCCTCAGATGCTGCCTGACATCCTGTGCTTTCCAGCACCACTCTAATCTTGACTTTAATCTCCAGCATCTGCAGTCCTCACTTTTGCCTTAATAACATTTACGTTGATCTCATATTTGTGATTGACAGGACCCTGAATTGTGTCTGACCCATTTCCTACACTTCTGCCCTCACCCTTTTTCTCCCTTTCCACACCATCCGGAATCTGCACCCAAAGGATCATAATCCACCATTTCTTCCACCTCCAGTGGAATGCCTCAACCAGATCCATATTCCCCCCTCCCCCCTCCCCCCGACCCACCCCTGCCCGTCAGAATTCTGAAGGGACCATTCCCTCAGGACACCCTCATTAACACCTACTGTACTCCCAACATCCCCCACACCCCCATGACATCTTTCTGTGAAATTGGAGGACATGTAACACTGTTTACTTCCTCCCTTTTCGCTATCCATGGCTCCAGATATGCCTTTGGTGAAGCAGCAATTTACTTGCAATACACTCAATCTATCTACTGCATTCATTGCTCACAATGTGTCTCCTATACACTGGGGAGATGAAATTCAGACTGGGCAACCGCTTAGCGGAACATCTATGTTCTCAAATATGACCCTTAGCTTCCAGAACTGATACTTCAGCACACCACCATGTCTCTTGGCCAATGTTTCTGTTTCAGGCCTGCTCAGTGAGGCTCAGTACAAACGAAAAGAACAGCATCTCATTTTCTGTTTGGGTACCTGTGCAGCCTGCAGGGCTCAATTTAGAGTTCAATAATTGTAGCACCTGAGCACCTTCTCCCCTGTCCTTTACCAGCCCCACACCTGTCATGATATAAACTTTTTTCATCACAGTCAACCCATTTTCATGTATTAATGGTCCCTATTATCACCTTTTCTTTCACTCTGTCTCACCATTATCCATCTCTTTGTCTGCTTAACTACCGTTCTCTCTCTGGGCTCTATCTCGATCTATCACATTGTCCTCCTCCCACCTCTACCACCCCCAACCCCTGACCTCATCATACCACCGTTTCCTAGTTACTATCAGTTCTGAAGAAGGGTCACTGGATTCTAAACATTTCAGATTTCCACCATCCATTTCTTTGTTTATCCTTGATTTTAACAACTGATGTAGTGACCATAATAACCGTATGCTTACAGTTTGGCTGTGGGATTTTGAGGATCAGTTTTTTAAACATAATGTCAATGACAACCTAATAAAGTGAATGGACAACTACAAACTCAAAGCCAGGGTGGTGCAAGCATGTGGTTTGCAAATGACAAAGGACAATAAATCTAACAAATTAAATCACGGAAGCAATCACTAATAAATTGCATTAGAATGAAAGATGACTGACATGAAAAATGTTTGTCTAGTTTGTGAAATTTGTGTGAAGACTCATTAACACTCAATAACTACACGTTGAGCTGGTCATGTACTTTACATGTTTCTTAAGAAGGGCTCTGCCTGTTCTGTAATAAGTTGTGACCACATTCCCTAAAACATTAGATTAAATGATTTGAAATTACATAGAAACAATTGTACTTGAATAGCATCCTTCATGACCAAAGCTTTTTACAGTCAATGAAATACTTTTTTTGATCCATTGTGATTGTTGCAACTTAGGAAATGCAGCAAACAATGTGTGCTTAGCAAAATCTCACAAATAACAATGGTTTAATAACCAGATAGTCTGTTCTAATTACGTTGGTCATGGGATAAAACTTTATTATTCAACCATGCAGACGCCTCCTTTCTTTGTCAAGTATTGCTGTGGTATCTTGGATGACAGATGGGGCTTCAGTTCGACAGCTCATCAGAAAGACAGAATATCTGATGGTGCAGTGTTCTGCTGGCACAGCACTAGAGAGTCAGCCTGGATAATGTACTCCATATTACTAAGTACAAGGGATGACAATTATAAAAAAGACTTTGCAAAGTTAAAGTGTTTTTAATCAGAGCAAACGATTGAGGGTTGCCAGATAGTGGCCTTCAAGATTATGCAAGTGGAAAATTCAGGTGCTCGTAAGGAAGAAAAGCTAATGATTTGGCAAAGCCAGCTCAAGGAGAGAAAATATTGGCAGAATGATGACAAAAGAAATTTACCACAGACATGTAGAAATCCCTCTACAGAGGCATAAAGAAACGGACTACACATAAACTTCATGAATATGTTGAAAGAAACTCAATAATGTTACTGGACTCAAACACACTGGGCTAGAGTTTATTCCAGTAAATTGGGCTTCCCTTTCCCTTTTTTTAAATTGCTGTGCTTTTTAAAACTGTGGATTCAAATGAAAAAGAACAATTGAAAACCTTGGGATTTATATAATACTTCTATGTTTTGAAATCAAGATATTTGATACCCATTGTGAACCCTGTTTGTGTAGCTGTGACTTCCCGCAATGTGCAAATGAATCGAAAGATGTGCAGGTCAGGTGAATTGGTCATGTTAAATTGCCCATAGTGTTAGGTGCATTAGTTAGGGGTAAATATGAGGTGGGGGAATGGGTCTGGGCGGGTTGCTTGTTGGAGGGTTGATGTGGACTTGTTGGGCCAAAGGGCCTGTTTTCATACTGTAGGGTATCTACCTATCTATCTAAAAAACTGGAGCTTATGGCGTTAGTTACATGTGAAGTTGGTTGTCTGTGGACTTTGGACAAATTTTTTTTTAAGAAGTCCTCTCCTGCCAATGACTATGTGATTGGTTGATGGATAGTTGAACAGTTTGGGCTGTGCACATGACAGACCAGAAAAGAAAACAGCAGCCATTGCACTGTCTCTGCTCTCTGCAGTTAGCCACTTTAAACCAAAAGCAAACTAGCCTTCTTTAAGTCAGCACTTGCCGCAAGTTGTGACTGAATGAGATGCGGCAGAGGCCACTCATAAGTGAACTAGTCACCCTGTGCTGCTTTCAAACCAATGGAATCAAGGAAGGGTGAGGAAAACCTTTGGATCAACAAGAACTAATCCAATAGACTTATGAACACAAACCATGGAACTGTTTTTCTGAGATTCCTCTCTCATAGTGCTTTTTTTCCTGTTTATGTCTGTCTGTCTATGCATGCGTGCAAGGGAATGTTTATAAGATGTTTACAATTTTAATCTACAGAGCTTATTTAATTTAAGTACTTACCCATTGCTAAAATCTAATAACCTGTAACAAATAGTGAAGTATATTTGCTAGTATGGAAATCTGATCCATGTTTTCTATCAAGCAAGTAGTTTTGTGGCTTTTTAAAACACATTTTAAAAAAAAACTTTGACTTTTGTGATGACTTCAGGAATAGCAGGGCTTGTTTTCCAGCAGGATACCCCAGTGAGGTGGAACACTCAACATTGGTTATAGAACTGGCAGGAATTCATGTTACGTTGAAGAGCAGGCCCAACAAAATTAAGTGCCTGTTAAGCATATATGTGACCAATTCTAGGCCTCCTGCATGAGTAATGCCTCTGAAGGCTGGACATCGAGTCCCTAAGGGCTACGATTAAAAGCTAGCATCTTTCAATTGCCAGCACTACCAGCAAAGCTGGGGAGATTTATTCACATCAGGAATCCCTGCCTAATTTTCTTGGTTTCCCACCATTATGCCTGCTCTGGCTGGCTCCACTGAAATCCAGTTCACCATTTCCAACCATTGATCAATGACCAAACAGCACAAATAGGCAATCTAGATACAACTGAGAAGACAGTCATGGCTCAGAAGGTAACACACCTCCATCTTCGGAGGGTCAGTGTGGACTTGTTGGGCCAAAGGGCCTGTTTCCATACTGTAGGGAATCTAATCTAAAATGCCCATGCTTGCTCTCTGGGGTAAATGGAAAAAGATCTCACAGAAAAGCTAGGTAGTCACTCTTGGTTCTCTAGCCAATATTTATCCCTCAATGAACATAATTAAAACTGATGCTGTTTCATTATCACAATTGTGTGAGTTTGCTGTGTGCAGTTGACTGCTGTATTTCTAATACTACAACAGTGACTAACCTTCAGAAATGTTCTCTCGGCTTACAACCACTTAGGGACATTCAGAGCTCATGGAAGGTACTATATAAATGTAAATCTTATTTTTACACAAGTGTAATGAAGTCTTGATCACAATTTACAGATAATTCAAAGCTGCAATAATGGGTGCAGCAAGATCTTTCTGGATCGGTTCATTGAAAAAAGGCCAAGTAACTTTCCTGAGTCAGAATACACTGAGAATGCAAAATTCTCTGCTTCAAACTGAAATAACTCAAGAGTCCTTGACACTGATCCAGCTTCCTCAGACTCAGCACTCAGAGTGTTAGGAGATCTGTCTCACCTATTTATTTGTCAGCCAGGGCTCCCTGGTTAGGGCACCAACCCAACCTCCACTCCCGGCACCTTCCCCTGCAACCGCAAAAAATGCAAAACTTCCCCGCTCACTTCCCTCCAAAGCCCCAAGGGATCCTTCAATATCCATCAAAAATTCACCTGCACCTCCACACACATCATTTACTGTATCCGCTGCACCCGATGTGGTCTCCTATACATTGGGGAGACAGGCCGCCTACTTGCAGAACGTTTCAGAGAACACCTCTGGGACACCTGCACCAACCAACCCAACCGCCCCGTGGCTGAACACTTTAATTCCCCCTCTGTGGTGAAACGGTTAAAAATTATGTCCCAATACATGTGTGAATCTAACCGGAATGGAGGTGTTGCTTAGTCCCGTGTGAATCTTATTACACACCTCCCCGTGTGAATCTTCTTATCTGTATGTAACCAGAATGGAATGTGTTTTTTAGCCTTGCTCTGCTGTTCACATGAATGTTTATATCTGGAAAAGAGTATATCAGCTGGAAAAGTCTCCAGTTCGGCGAGTCTGCTCCGGGGTTACGTTTAACCGCCGAGCGTGGGTTGTTGGCAACCGCTCTACGAGAACTGACGGCTCCCAGTTCCGGTAACATGTAGAATGAGTATAAGCCAGACCCGTTGTAAGTATGAGACCTGGTTGTGGCGACGCTGCGGGGAATAAAATGCTCATATTCTAGCAGACTCGCCTCTTGGTCGTTTGTTCTGTGTCAGACTACTCTCCTACGAACCTGACCTTGAGAATTTTTTAAAACATTTGGCGTAGTCGAGCAGGGTCAATCGCAATTGAGGAGAGATTTTGATACAGAACAATGTTTTGGAAAAAGACTAAGAAACCAGAAGAACAAACTGTGGAGGTCCCGACCGTCCCGGGATGGCATGGACCGTGGCATGACGTGGCAGTTTGTTTGAGAAATGGTGGGGGGCGACCGGAGGAACCCCAGGGTCGCTGCTGTCCACCCTTGAGAGGATCCCAGTCCTGCCGAAGAACCCCTTGCCTGGGGTACAGCGGAGGATGTGGGCATGTCCAAAAAGCTGAAGCGGAGTTAACAGAATTGAATGGGATTGAACTGAACTGAACTGAGTGGAACTGAAGTGAATCAAATTGAACGGAACAAAATGGAACTGAGCTAAATTGAATTGAAATGGACGGAACTGAATTGAACACAATTGAATTGAACTGAACAGACCTGAACTGAGCTGAATTGAACTACACTGAATTGACTGAACTGAAATTAACTGAAACGAATTGAACTGAATTAAGCATAATGTAACACATGTATTGGGCCAAGCAGTGGAATGTGGTGTAAAATTATGTCCCAATACATGTGTGAATCATAATGTAACACATGTATTGGGCCAAGCAGTGGAATGTGGTGAAACGGTTAAAAATTATGTCCCAATACATGTGTGAATCTAACCGGAATGGAGGTGTTGCTTAGTCCCGTGTGAATCTTATTACACACCTCCCCGTGTGAATCTTCTTATCTGTATGTAACCAGAATGGAATGTGTTTTTTAGCCTTGCTCTGCTGTTCACATGAATGTTTATATCTGGAAAAGAGTATATCAGCTGGAAAAGTCTCCAGTTCGGTGAGTCTGCTCCGGGGTTACGTTTAACCGCCGAGCATGGGTTGTTGGCAACCGCTCTACGAGAACTGACGGCTCCCAGTTCCGGTAACATGTAGAGTGAGTATAAGCCAGACCCGTTGTAAGTATGAGACCTGGTTGTGGCGACGCTGCGGGGAATAAAATGCTCATATTCTAGCAGACTCGCCTCTTGGTCGTTTGTTCTGTGTCAGACTACTCTCCTACGAACCTGACCTTGAGAATTTTTCAAAACACCCTCCCACTCCGCCAAGGACATGCAGGTCCTTGGCCTCCTCCATCGCCAGACCATGGCAACACGACGCCTGGAGGAAGAGCGACTCATCTTCCACCTAGGAACCCTCCAACCACAAGGGATGAATACAGATTTCTCCAGCTTCCTCATTTCCCCTCACCCCACCTTTTCTCAGTCCTAACCCTCAGACTCAGCACTGCCTTCTTGACCTGCAATCTTCTTCCCGACCTCTCCGCCCCCACCCCCTCTCCGGCCTATCACCCTCACCTTAACCTCCTTCCACCTATTGCATTCCAAACGCCCCTCCCCCAAGTCTCTCCTCCCTACCTTTTATCTTAGCTTGCTTTGCACACCCTCCTCATTCCTGAAGAAGGGCTAATGCCCGAAACATCGATTCTCCTTCTCCTTTGATGCTGCCTGACCTGCTGCAGCAACACATTTTTCCAGCAACACATTTTTGATCCCTGATTAGGGAAGTTAATCTGATCCAATCAGGGAACCCACATTTTATGAGGTCCACCTGGCTGATCTCATTACAATCATTGCATACCTCCCCTCTGAGTCTGAGGACATAGGCCGGTTCTTTTATTTGGAGCTCCTCCTGGGGCATTTTAGCACTGGGTCAGGTCCCTCCAACCATGCCTCTGATATGGAGAATGCGTAATGCACATTAGTTCACCTCTTGCACATGGAGCGTTTCAGAAGAAATTCATTCTCCTCTTCAAGTGGCAAAGGTATCAAGGCAGCAACATTTGCCATGTCTACCTTAGATTTCAAGATTTCTTCAACGCTTGATGGAGAGCGAGAACTCTCTGGTTCTGGAACAGCCAGAAGGCAGTCAAGGAGCCAGGCATATTTTTCTCCCACATTGTTTGCAAATTTGCAGCTTTCATATGGTCCACATGGTTTTTCAGTACTATCATACCTACCTGAACTTTATACATCACTGGACCTAACCTCGCGTCAGCCATAACTCTTACCCCTGCAGGGCCATTCCCATGGTACTTACATAAAACTTTGTTCCCTGAAGTAAAATCTTGCTTTGCGGAGTCTTGTGTCAGGCATTGGAATTCCTGATGGTATTTCACCCACTTAAAAAAACAGCCATCACCCCCTGAGGTGTTCGCAGACTATGATCCCAAGCAAGACCTGGTATTGCATATATACTCTAAATGGCAGTCTTGTATATTGGTACAAACACTTATAGGTATTAATTGGAGCATGCTCCTGGGAATCCTCATTCAGCTGCAATTGCCAATATGCATGGCTCATGTCCAGCTTAATGAAGGAAAGCACTCCTGCCATCTTGGCATATAAATCCTCTATGCAAGTGATTGAGTATTTATCCAGCTGCAAAAAGCAGCTTAATGTTTGTTTAAAAACCCCACAAAGGTGAACCAACGCATTGGGCTTCACAATCGATATGACTGGTGCAGCCCATTCTGCAAACTGACCTGGTTCAATGATTCTTTCACTTTCCAGCCTCCTGATTTCTGCCTCTAATTTTGCCCATAAGACAAATGGCACTGGGAGGGCCTTGCAGAATTGTGGAATTGCTTCCTGGTCAACATGCAAGGTGGCCTCAGTTCCTTTGATAGACCCTAGACCTTGCTGAAAAAATTCTGGGTATTTAATTAGAACTTAACTCAGGCAGTCATTTTCTAACCAAAACTTGTTGAGCCAATCTAGGTGAATATTTCTTAACCAATTTCACCCCACTAAGCTTGGGCCTGAGTCTTTTATTATGATTAGTGGTAACTGAGCGAGCTGCTTCTCATAAGAAACCAGATCTGAAGTTGTACCATTAAGCTGGAAGGTTCCCCAGTATAGGTTCTCAGTCCAGTCTAAGTCTTGAAAAACATAAGGATTGGAGTCCATAGTGAATTTTGCTGAAGACTGGTCCTGCAATCACTGAAATAGCCTGTTGGTATCGACCGATATTAGAACTGTGTGACCATTTAACCAGACATTTATTTTGATTGGTTCTGATTTGGATGTTACTAAACAATTTAACTGTTCCATCCAGATGTAGGTGGGCTTTCCAGGTTGTACACTCTCTTGGATATTGGCCTATGAGTTCTCTTACTCCATTTAGGTGTAGTGGGACTCTTTCTCGAGTCTGTATACTCGCAGCAACTAATTTGGCTTGCTGACCCAGATCCTGAAGAAAATTCTATTCATTTGACTGAGGCTGGGCTTTGTTTTGGGATTTTGTTGTGGGCTGACCTAGAGTCCCTCTGTTCAGGATATGTCCCGAGTGAGGCTCCGCAATTGCCTTCACTCAAATGGTGTTCTTCAAGCTCGGTTAGACTGGTGAGGGTGTCCACTTCCATTGGAGCAGCCTGCAACTCATACACTCCACTTGCCACATTTTCCAAAGATAAAGCTAAGTGTAATGCCTGTTCGAAGTCCAAGGGTTTTTTGAAAGGCTTCAGCTAGTATGTGCTTTTGCTGAGTTACGTCATTAGTCCCACACCCCAAACAAACAATCTCTCAGCATCTAACTTAAGGGTTAAACCAATCACATGCCTCTGCCAGTCATTTTAAACTAGTCAAAAATCCCAGTACAGTGTCCCCTGATTCTTGAATTGCTGAGTAAAACCGATAGCATCTCAGAATTAGAAAAGGCTTGGGATTATATATTCCCTTAATTAAATCAGTTAACTCGAAGGGTTTTTGTATCTGGTGCTTTAGGGAAAGTTAGGGTCCCAAAAACCGAAAAAGCTGTTGGTCCACAAGCTGTAGGAGAATTACTTGTTGCTTTTCATCTGCCCCAATTCATTTGCCCAGGAAAGAAAAATTCCACATACTGGGCCCAGTGTTTGACAGCAGGATTGAAAGTCAAGTGTCCCAAATAACAGCATGATGCCAGAAACATTTACTCCAACTCAAAGACAACTATTGTGAATCAATTTCTTCAGGAGTGTTCCTTTTTTTCATTGTCACTGAAATAAATCCACAGAGGCTGGTCTCTTGTCACCAAGTCACTCTTTATTTACACATAGTCCAGCTTCCTCAGAGCCAGCTCTCAGAATGAACAGAACCCCTGACTATTATTCTTCTATTTATATTTGTCAGCCAGGACTCCCTGACTGGACCAGATTAACAGGCCCAATCAGGAAACTCCTCATCTACCTGGCTGACCTCATTATAAACATGACGCAACCATTACTGAAACAATTCCATAAACTATTTTAAAAGCAAATTGAGATAAATGCTGAAGAATAATCAAGTGCTTACATAATTACAAAACATAATTAACTTAGCTGGCTTATGGAGGAAAACAGCAGTAGAGACATAATGATCTGTTTCCATGTTGTACTATTCCACATTGCAGATAAACCAGATGCTTTAGTCAAGCCTAAACCCAGAAAGCTACAGCACAAAATATGATAACTCATATTAACCGAAACACTTCGTTTCCTACATATTTCAATTATTTTGACTGAACAGTGAGTATTAATGATACCAGTGGAACTAGCTTGGAGGGATTAGTGAATATAATCATTACTCTACTTCCAACTGTCAATAACATTCTCCTCCACAAGGCAATTGCAGTAGTCTGCATGACCGATTTAATCTTTTCAGTTTGCAATTCACATTAAATAAAATAACAGATGATCTGGAGGAAGTTGAGGATGGAAATCAAGCTAGAAGATCCTGTTGACGTTTATAAATCACCCAAACTGAATTGAAGAGGTTTTACAGAAGAAACAGAACCCTTCCATTGAATTAGTATTTCACAGCAACTGTAACTTGGAAATGAGTACCTTCACGGATGGTGGAAATTTATGCAAAAAATAAATAATTTCTTACATTTTAAAGCAGTTTCTTCTGTTCTCTGCCTCCTCTACTGAAATGTATTAGGAATAATTGGGTTCTGGATTTGTAAGTCAAACTTGATCACCTCATCCAAGTCTCCTTGAGAAAATTTACAATGCTATGATGAACAATTTGTTTTGCATGTCTTGATGCAGAATTATGAAGCAAATTGGAACAATAAATTCTTATTAACAAGTTAAAGATACTTTAAAATCCGCATTTGCTATATATTTAAAAAAAATAAATAGAAAGCTGATGTCTTTGTTACTACCTGATTTTATATGATGACAGAGGTCAAAAAGGACATTCCTCTCTGGAGTGATCTTTTCAATAGGCTGCCAAAATGTATTGGCGCAGCAATCATTGACATTCTAATAATGCTACAGCAGACAAACATTTGTAGCTGTCGAAAAGTGTGGTGCTGAAAAAGCACAGCAGGTCAGGCAGCATCCGAGGAGCAGGAAAGTCAACATTTCGGGGATAAGCCCTTCAACAGGAAACGTTGACTCTCCTGCTGTTTGGGTGCTGCCAGACTGCTGTGCTTTTCCAGTGCTACACTTTTCGAGTCTGATCTCCAGCATTTGCAGTCCTGACTTTCTCCAAAACATATGCAGCTGCCTGCATCTGTACATAAGTACATCCTGCCCAAATATATACTGCGTTTTTAAAAAAAAAATCATTCACAGCATAATGGCATGGCTGGCTAGGCAGCAGTTATTGCCCATCCCTAATTGGCCAGAGGTGAGTAAAGAGTCAACTACTTTACTGTGGGTTGGGAGTTACCTGTAGGCCAGGCCAGGTAAGGATGGCAGTTTCCTTCTCTAAAGTACATTAATGAACCAGATGGGTTTTTCTGACAATCAACAACTGATTCATGGTCATCACCCACTCCCAGTGCTACGAGATAGTGAGGGTAGGAATAGGGGGATAGAGCAGATGAATGTGCGGCTGAGGAGCTGGTGTATGGGAGAAGTATCACATTTTTGGATCATTGCAAACTCTTCTGGGATAGAAGTGACCTGTACAAGAAGGATGGTTTGCACCTGAATTGGAAGGGGATTAATATATTGGCAGGGAGATGAGCAAGAGATGCACAGGAGAATTTAAACTAGGAAGGTGGGGGGGTTCCTGGGACCCAGAGAAATAGTGAGGAAAGAGATCAATCTGAGACTGGTACAGTTGGGAAAAGGATTGAGTCAAACAGTAAGAGCAGGCAGGGACAAAGCAGAGAACAAGATAGGACTGATAAATTAAACTGCATTTACTTCAGTGCAAGAGGCCTAACAGGGAAGGCAGATGATATCATGGCATGGTTAGGAACAAGGGACTGGATATCATAGCAATTACAGAAACATGGCTCAGGGATGGACAGGACTGGCAGCTTAATATTCCAGGATACAAATGCTACAGGAAGGATAGAAAAGGAGGCAAGAGAGGAGGGGGGGGGGGGGGGGGGGGGGGAGTGTTTTTGATAAGGGATAGCATTACAGCTGTGCTGAGGGAGGATATTCCCAGAAATACATCCAGGGAAGTTATTTGGGTGGAACTGAGAAATAAGAAAGGAATGATCATCTTATTGGGATTGTATTACAGACCCCCTAATAGTCAGAGGGAAATTGAGAAACAAATTTGCAAGGGGATTTCAGTTATCTGTAAAAATAATAAGATGATTATGATAGGGGATACTAACTTTCCAAACATAGACTTGGGATTGCCGTAGTATTAAAGGTTTAGATTAAGAGGAATTTGTTATGTGTGTACAAGAAAATTTTCTGATTCAGTATGTGGATGTACCTACCACAGAAGGTGCAAAACTTGATTTACTCTTGGGAAATAAGGCAAGGCAGGTGGCTGAGCTGTCAGTGGGGGATCACTTTGGGGCCAGCAACCATAATTGGTCTATTTTGGTCTAAAAGGGTAACTAGGGAGAGAATAGGGCCCCTCAAAGATCATCAAGGCAGCCTATGTGTGCAGCCACTTGAGACGAGGGGGATACAAAACAAGTATTTTGCAACAGTGTTTACTGTGAAGGACATGGAAGATATAGAATGTGGGGAAATAGATGGTGACATCTTGAAAATGTTCATATTACAGAAGAGGAAATACTGGATGTCTTGAAACGCATAAAAGTGGATGAATCCCCAGGACTTGATCAGGTGTACCCTGGAACTCTGTGGGAAGCGAGGGAAGTGATTGCTGGACCTCTTGTTGAGATATTTGTATCATCAATAGTCACAGATGAGTTGCCGGAAGACTGGAGGTTGGCTAACGTGGTACCACTATTTAAGAAAGGTGGTAAGGAAAAACCAGGGAACTATTGACTGGTGAGCCATACATTGGTGGTGGGCAAGGTGTTGGAGGGAATCCTAAGGGACAGGATTAACATGTATTTGGAAAGACAAGGACTGATTCGGCATAGTCAGCATGGCTTTATGCGTGGGAAATCACATCTCATTAACTGGGTTGAGTTTTTTTGAAGAAGTAACAATGAGGATTGATGAGGACAGAGTGGTGAACATGAGCTATTTGGACTTCAGTAAGGTGTTGGACAAGGTTCCACATGGGAGACTGGTTAGCAAGTTTAGAGCTCATGGAATACAGGGACAATTAGCCATTTGGATACAGAAGTGGCTCAAAGGTAGAAGACAGAGGGTGGTGATGAAGGGGTACTTTTCAGACTGGAGGCCTGAGACCAGTGGAGTGCCACAAGGATCGGTGCTCGGTCCACTACTTTTCATCACTTATATAAATGATTTGGATATCAACATAGGAGGTATAGTTAGTAAGTTTGCAGATGACACCAAAATCAGAGGTGTAATGGACAGTGAAGAAGGTTACCTCAGAGTACAAAGAGATCTTGATCAGATGGGCCAATTGGCTGAGGAGTGGCAGATGGAGTTTAACTTAGATAAATGTGAGGTGCTGCATTTTGGAAAAGAAAACCAGAGCAAGACTTATACACTTAATGGTAAGGTCCTAGGGAGTGTTACTGAACAAAGAGACCTTAGAGAACAGGTTCATAGTTCCTTGAAAGTAGAGTCTAGGTAGATAGGATAGTGAGGAAGGCATTTGATATGCTTTCCTTTATTGGTCAAAATATTGAGTATAGGAGTTCAGAGGTCATGTTGCAGGTGTACAGGATATTGGTTTGGCCACTTTTGGAATATTGCATGAAATTCTCTTCTCCTTCTTATCAAAAGGATGTTGTGAAACTTGAAATGGTTCAGGAAAGATTTACAAGGATTTTGCCAGGGTTGGAGAATTTGAGCTGTAGGGAGAGGCTGAACACATTGGGGCTGTTTTCCCTGGAGTATTGAAGGCTGAAGGGTGACCGTATACAGGTTTATGAGATCATGAGGGGCATGGATAGGGTAAACAGATAAAGTCTTTTCCCTGGGGCGGTGGAGTCCAGAACTAGAGAGCATCGGTTTAGGGTGAGAGGGGAAAAATATAAAAGGGACCTAAGTGGCAACTTTTTCATGCAGAGGGTGGTACATATGTGGAATGAGTTGCCAGAGGAAGTTGTGGAGGCTGGTACAATTGCAGCATTTAAAAGGCATCTAAATGCGTATATGAATAGGAAGGGTTTAGAGCGATATGGGCCACGTGCTGGCAAATGGGACTAGATTAGGTTTGGATATCTGGTTGGCATGATTTTAAATAAACAAGAAGCACTCTCATCTTTCCATGTTTAAAGTTTAAAACATCTGGGATTCAAAAAGATAACTAGAACTTATAGAAAGAAGCTATAAATATATATATTATATTCTGTTTTAGGATCTGTATATATTTTCCATCAATGCCATTTTATTTTAAATGCAATTAATTTATACTATTTTATTTAAGCTAATAGGGATCAGTTTGCTCTCTGATGTATTATTAACCTTTATTAGTTGACCTTTCTGTTACACTGTTAAAATGGTGTGTTCACTTTCAACATAATGGTGAACTCATCACAGATGAACTTACCATTTAGTTAGGTTAACAATCTGGAAAGTTCTGGGTGTAAGTTTGCTCGCTGAGCTGTAAAGTTCATTTTCAGACGTTTTGTCACCATACTCCGATAACATCATCAGTGGGCCTCTAGTGAAACATTGGTGTTATGTCCTGCTCTGTATTTATGTGTTTAGGATTCCTTGGGTTGGTGATGTCATTTCCAGTTCTTTTTCTCAAAGGGTGGTAGATGGGGATCCAAATCGATGTGTTTGTTGATAGAGTTCTAGTTGGAATGCCATTCTTCTAGGAATTCTCATGCGTGTCTCTGTTTGGCTTGTCCTAGGATGATGTGTTGTCCTAGTCAAAGTGGTGTCCTTCCTCATTTGTATGTAAGGTAACTAGTGATAGTGGGTCATGTCTTTTTGTGGCTAGTCCTGTATCCTGTTGGCTAGTTTTCTGCCTGTTGTCCAATGTAGTTCAAACCAGGAAACAACACATATGGACCAAATGCTAAACTACAGAAGCAACCATCCCAATACCCACAAACTGAGCTGCATTAGAACATTATTTCAACGAGCCACCACATACGGCAGCACAGAGGAACTACAAAGAGCAGAGGAAAATCACTTATACGATGTATTCAAAAAGAATGGGTACCCAATGAATGCAGTCCACCGATTTCTCAGCAACATACCCAAACAAACAGACAAGATGCACCCAGACACCCTACCCACTCTCCCTTACATCAAAGACATCTCGGAAATGACTGCCAGACCACTCAGACCTCTTGGCATCATGGTAACCCACAAACCCACCCCCACACTAAAACAGCAACTAATGAACTTTAAAGACCTTGTACAACCACAAGCAAAACAAACATAATTTACAAAATACCTTGCAAGGACTATAACAAACACTACATTGGACAAACAGGCAGAAAACTAGCCACCAAGATACATGAACACCAACTAGCCACAAAAAGACATGACCCTCTCTCATTAGTATCCTTACATACAGGTGAGGAAGGACACCACTTTGATTGGGACAACACATCCATCCTAGGACAAGCCAAACAGAGACACACACAAGAATTCCTAGAAACACAGCATTTCAATCAGAACTCTATCAACAAACACATCGATTTGGACCCCTCTACCACCCTTTGAGAAAAAGAACTGGAAATGACATCACCAACCCAGGAAACCTAAACACATCAATAGAAAGCAGGACATAACAACAGTGTTTAACCGGAGGCTCACTGATGATGTTACTTACTAAGGTGACAAAACGTCTGAAAACAAACCTTCCAGCTCAGTAAGCAAACTTACATTCTGAATCTCCACCTGAGCTACAAATCTTCTCAAAACTTGTTTATGTGGTAAATAATTTCTTGAATTTCATATTCAAACCTGGGACTGTTCATGCTCACTGAAATGTTCTTCGGAAAGGTGGGGTGAAATTCCATATAAATGCTGTGGCTACAGAATAGGTCAGAGGTTAGGAATTCTATGGTGAATAATTCACCTCCCCAGTGTCTATGCACCAAGCGCAAAGATCAAGTCAATAATGTGAAGTGATTGTCTCCTCTTGCCTGGACGGATGCATCTCCAACAACACTCAGGAAGCTTGAAACCAATTTAGGACAAGAAACTTGCTTGATCAGCACCATCTACTCAATGTAAGCCTCCGGTCCCTCCACTGTGATACAATAGTAACATCTGTGTACCATCTAAAAAATACACTGCAACAATTCACCAATGTTTAAATAAGGTAAAGACGGCATGTATGCAGGAAACCCACCTTATCCTAGCCATGTACCACCATGATTTGGAATTACATTAGCATTATTTTACTGTTGTTGGGTCCTAGTCTAAGAATCCTTTCCTAACTGCTGGATATACCGAACCATCATCCCCCTCTCCACCCAATACCCGCGATGTCCTGCAGCTATTCAAAAAGGCAGCTCACCACCACCTTCACAAGGACAATTAAAGACAATAATAAATGCTGGCCTAGCCAGTGATACTCACACCCCATGACACTATCAATAAAGAAGTTGAGCCTGTAGATCTGCTAGTAGGTGAAGCTTTCAAATGATGTAATATATAGGTCCATTAATCAGGTTTCTCAGCCATGTGAATGTCCTAAGGTACAGGTCTAATTGCAACACTGATTAGTCTCAGAAAATCAAAAGACCGTGGCTGAATGTGCAGAAATAATTTTTCAAGTATATTGGCTTCAGGCACAAGTGGATTGAAGTCATCATCTCAAAAATCGCAATTCCAGCATTAGAGGAGATGTCAGTCTAGAGACAGGAGATGGAGAAGAATCGATGATCATTGTAAGTAAAAACTCCACTATTTAAAAATTCTGACAAATTTTTAAATTAAAAACTAACAATTTTTCTGAAAACAATAGGTCATGAGTGCATTACTTTACGTGTTCTCTTCATGCCGCTTTTGAGATATACTTTGCAAAATAAATCAACCACATGCCAAGTTTAAATCACCTGGCTGAAATTAAAGAAATGTCACAATTTATTGGCCAAGATACATCAAATATTTAGGAATTTCATATGGACATAGGTACAAATTAGGAACAGGAATATGTCCGTCAGCACTTTAATTCTGCTCTATCATTTAGTGAGATCAAGACTAATCTGACTATTCCACAGACCTGTTTATCCCTGCTAACTGTGACTGTGCATATTTATGGAGCTGTAACCCTTATACAGTGTGCTGCTTCTTCTTATGGATTTATCTACCTCTACCTTAAGTACTGTCACAAAGCTAGTCCCTTTTTTCCTAAAAGCTGTTTCTTGGCTCAAGGAGACTCATTCCTTGATTTTTTTTCAGAGGGGCAATAAACCGGGCCGGACTCTGATCAGTCTGGTTTGGTACAGAGATGAAAAGGATTTTGAGAAGCCTTTTGTTTATACGTAAACAGGTGCGACTTCAGGCCAAAGTGGTCATGCTTTAGATGTGACCTGTATATAGAGAGGGGAGTGGTCAGCTCTCTGGCTAATTGAGCTGAGCAGGTTTTAGTTCAGTCCTGAACTGAAAAATTCAACAGGGAGCTGTGTGGAAACTCTCTCTCTTTTCTGCCCTTCAACTTCAATCTGTAAGTTTGTGTTCCATTTATCTTGGTTTTTAAAGGGAGTTTGCTTATTGGGACTGTTGTGTGTATTCGGAACAGCATAATTAAAACTAGCTGAATAGGTTGAGTTCAGTAAGGGTTCTTTATTCTATTCTTTGTGTTTCATTGTGTAATTTTGTGAATACATTTTTTGTCTGTTTTAAAATCTAGTAGTCAACCTAGCTATCTTACTCTGGGTAATTTTCACTGATCACTTACCGAAACAAATTGCGAAGTTATGATCTGGGGCTGCCAGCTTAAGAATGTTTTGAGTGGTTTGGCCTGGTCCATTACAGAATATTCAAAGACTCTGCTTCACTACTTTATGAAGAAAGGTATTCCAAAGACTCAACTATGTGAGAAGGTTTTTGTTATCCATATCTGAAATGGGTGACCCATTATTTTTAAATGGTGACTTTCAATTGGGGGTTCTAGCACAGGAACAAACATCTTTCACAAAGCCAACATGTCAAGCTAGACCCTTCAGTGTTTCATATGTTTCAATCAAGTTGTCACTTACACTTCTCAACTCCAGCAGATAGAAGCATACATTGCTCCACCCCCCCCCCCACCCCAATCAAAAAATTAGTCTTGTAAACCTTCTCTGAACTGCTTCCAAAGCATGTACATCTTTCCTTAATTAAAAAAAGGAGACAAATACTGCATGCAGTACTCCAGATGCGATCTCAACAATACCTTGTATAATGGAAGCATAATCTCTCTATTTTAGCATTCAATTCTCATTGCAATAAATGGTAACATTCTCTTGACTTTCTTTATTACTCAATGTACTTATGTCCTGACGCTTTGCAATTAATGCACCAGGGATACATAGATCCCTCTGCATCCTCTCATAATTTTGATAATGAACTTCTTTTTTATTAGTCCTGCCAAATAGACAACTTTACATTTTCGCTAATTATACTCTGCTTGATCTCACGACTTCATGATTAGAAATTTTTTAGACACCAGTGAATCAGATTTTTCTAGCACAGGAAGAGGCCATTTGACTGTTTGCTTCTGTGTTTATACTGAACTGCCCAGAATTTTAAGTCTACCAGAAACCCACAACCAAAGACAAAAGTGTGAAGCGGATGTATCAGATAATGATGAAATGCGTCAAATCACGCAACAAAATGCCTGCACAGAAAGGGACATACATAACCATCAGCAAGAAGATTAATAACACCATCAGTTCCTTAAGGGAAACCTACCTGAAAATGTAAGCATTTGAAACTGAGAAAAAGACATAAAAAAACCTCAGCCACTTTGGTCAATTTTTATAAACAGTTACCAATACATTTTCAATCTCTTTGGCAACAGAATCTGCCAGTGGTAACATAATCTGCCAGTGATATCAGAACCTGACAATATAACAGAATCTGTCAGTGACAACATAATCTGTTAGCGATGACAGAATTTACCACAGGTAACAGAAGCTTTCAAGTTTCACATGACAGAGGGAGAAATACTGATAATTATAAAGCTTATCTTTTGTCACTGCAGAATGCCCTCTGACACATATCTGCTGATTAGGGGCATTTGTGATAATACCTTGGCCCAATTGGAAGTTTATTAACTCAACCTGTCACCTTCTGTCACACAGCTCAA
Source organism: Chiloscyllium plagiosum (assembly GCF_037043375.1). Classification (NCBI taxonomy): domain Eukaryota; kingdom Metazoa; phylum Chordata; class Chondrichthyes; order Orectolobiformes; family Hemiscylliidae; genus Chiloscyllium; species Chiloscyllium plagiosum. Next base: position 29,571,805 of record NW_028270141.1, on the reverse strand, counting down.
CAAGAGAGTTAAAGATTTCCTCTGGTAAACAAGCAGGCATACCGGCAAAGTCAAGACCAAGTGGAGCATAAGCAATCAAAATTCTGATAAAATGCCGAATAGTTTTCAGCTCTGATTCCTCCGGCATGCATATAGAGTTGCTAACAGTTATGAGAGAGTAGGCGAGGGAAACTGCTGACTCAACTGGTTCAAAAAAATGACTAGTTATTTATATACAGGAAATAAGTTACATTTGCCACCACTTTCCACTCACCTGTTCTTCATGCTTTCTTGAAAAATGTTGGAAGTGTGACTGTGCATAGACTTATGGAGCTGTAACCCTTATACAGTATGCTTCTTCTTCTAGTGTTAGTGGTCCTCATGTGGTTTACTTACTCACAACAAAGGTGGAAAAGTTGGGCTGACTGACACGTGATTGAAAGTGAAAGTGCCAGTGGAATGCACCAGTGACCTATAATTTGTAGACTGCTCCCAAAAGGGCATCTCGAACTGCAGGAGAAATAACTGTCATTTTCCAGTTGTTCAGAAATCCTGATGTGACGAACTAAAAGATTATCCCCATTGTAAAGCTTCAAGCACTGTTCTTCAATTACAGGTAGACAGATATTCACAAGTGTCTTGAACACTGACACTTTCTCTTTTTCATCATCATGCCAGTGTACAGCTCCTGCTCCATAAGGTATCGAGCAAAACATTCCTTTGTGAATATTTTAATGTGGTTCTGTCAATTAAAACTGGATGTTACTCAAGGTTAATACTAAAGCTTGTCATTGAAGATAGGAAGTAAGCAATTTCTTCATTTTTCAACCACATCATTATGAGCTTCATTTGTTCTTAATCAGTGTGATACAAGGTATAACCATTCATCATTGGTGCTGATTTGGTGATCTGAATTAATGGTTGAGAAAGCATTGTAATTTTACTCATCCCTTGACAAATGTGTTACAATTGTATGAAGATTATCTAACGGGAAAACGCAGGCAGTAGTCTCAAATATTTCTTAATCATTATCCGAGATCTTACTAAAAACTGACTGATTGCAATAGAGAAAATTTGTGACATCTGAGTTGCAATTTAAAATTGATAATCAACAAGGAAATCTATGTCTGTGTCTTGAATTGAATTCTGTTCATTCCTATCTAATGTGAGAGTCAATAACTCTGTCATAGAGTCATAGAGATGTACAGCATGGAAACAGACCCTTCGGTCCAACCCGTCCATGCCGACCAGATATCCCTACCTTTGTCAACTGTGATCACATTATATTTGTGCACAAGTTTTAAGCTCTACTCTATTTATCTCTAAGTTGGAAAGACCTTTTAAGAAAGTAATTCTATTGTGTGTTATGGCCACTTTCTTAACACATCAAAATAAATAATCAAGTAAACTGCTGATGAATAGTGTGGAGATGCCAGAGTTGGACTGGGGTGAAAAAGGTCAAAAATCAAATGACAACAGGTTTATTTGAAATTACAAGGATTTAGAGCTCAGCTTCTTTCTCAGGCATGGTATATAACTTATGGGAAGTAAATCAAAATACAAAGGTTATGAACTATTGGATGGTAAATCATCTCCTCCAGTTGAGGAATAGTCTATTGATGGGATAATCTCTTAACAAGTTCAGTAGGAGCCAGCAATGAAATTTTCAATGGACATCAGACAATTGCACAGGCAAACTGTCTTGGGTGAAAACAGAATATCTATTCATGCAAACTTACTTTACAGTCATACCTGCAGTTTAGTCCAATTACAATTTCCTGATTTTCCCATACCTATATCCAGTGTTGCATCTAACATGAAAGAGGCATAAGTACCATTAAATTATTTCAAGTAAGAGTTCAAATTGTTTTAAGAATCAGAACCTTGAATCAGGAAGATAGGTGTAAGCTTTTCAGAAGGCAGGGATAATGGCCCTGTTTTGATCATCATCAGTATGACATGCTGTTTTATGCTAAAACTTAATGGAGTAGGAACTGAACCAGGCATCTTCTTTGCCCTGAAAAGCTAGCGCCAAATCATATATTACTAAATGATCAGGAACTTCCAGTCTTGAGTTACTAGGACAATTTTGAGCTTTACTTAACAATGCTTCACGCTGCAGAAAAATAAGATGGGAGCAAGTTGCAGTTGCTAGTAACCCAGCCTTCCAGCCCATACCCCACTTCTCTCACAACTCTAAGCAAATGGCTTTTGTTTCAAAACCATTCTAGAAGTGAACAGGCATTAGAAAATGGTTCTCCGATTAACTTATTTGTCTGAGTTATGATCCTCAAATTACTAGATATTTGGGGATATATGAGAAGTGAACGAGAACTAGTTTCTTAGCAGTCTTATGCACCTAGTGATAATAAACCAAGAGTCTAAAATTTGGCCTGAGATCAAGCAATGCAAGAAGCCACTATTACAAGGCTACGGTAAAGCTACTGACTCTCCAATATTCATCCTGATTCTCACACTGGAGTTCTCATTCTACTGCCTGTCTGAATGAGAGCTTTTTGAATTCCCTTTTGGAATTCCATCAGACACTCCTCTTACTGGACATTAAGTGAAAGCATGATATCCCCTTAAGTGTAAGGATCGCTGTTTCAAAATAAAAGATCACAACTTTGAGACATAGTTGAGGAAGAATTTCTTCCCTCAGAAGGATGTTAATCTTTTGGAGTTTACTGCAACAGATAGCAGTGGAGGCTGGGGCTTTGAGGCTGCATTTAGTCCACAAGGAAATCAAAGGATGTGGAGTGTGGGAGTGGCACAGTAGGAAGTTGGGAGCAAGTAACTCAGATTAGGTATGATCACATGGACTGGTGGAGCGCGATCAGGGTACTAAATAGCTTTCTCTTGCTTCTATTGCATATTTTCTTTGGTTCTTACATCCCAGCATTTATGACATTAGTGAAAGTCCTGCAAAAATGTAATCACAACTTCTAGCCTGTTGTTACGTTTGAATTTCAACAGCTTTTTGTTACAGTTACTTTGGCTGTCAAAAGTGAAATAGAAATACAGGTCAAAAGGGTGAGAGGGAAAAGATATGAAAGTGACCTAAGGAGCAACTTTTTCACACAGAGGGTGGTACGTGTATGGAATGAGCTGCCAGAGGAAGTGGTGGAGGCTGTCACAATTGCAACATTTAAAAGACATTTGGATGGGTATATGAATAGGAAGGGTTTGGTAGGATATGGGCCAGGTGCTGGCAGGTGGGACTAGATTGGGTTGGGATATCTAGTCAGCATGGACGGGTTGGACTAAAGGGTCTGTTTCCATGCTGTACATCTCTATGACTCTAAAAAATGCAGGTCTTGCTGTTAAGTTCATGATGTGCTGTAAGAGGTGGGCATAGTGGTCTGTTGGTAGACAGCAAACTCAGAAATAAGTACAGTTAGCCATCAGTGACTATTTATCATAGCCACTGCTTTACCACATTATTTCTAAGTTGTCTGACCTATTAGGTTCAATGGGCATAATAGACTAGAGTAGCTTTTATCTGGCATTTATACTACATACAACTAATACAATAAAAATGAGACAGCATTCCTCCAGGACCGAGGGTGCTACATGGACAGGCATAAACTACACTATACTGACTCTGATAAATCAATTTAAATTTCAAATATATAAAGAAAGATTTCAAACATGAAATTTGATGGATTTTGAAGTTGGAAGCAGGACAGAATATGTTCAACCACAACCTGATACTTGTATCATACCAAATTCCTCACTCTACCATCTCAAACATATTGCAAAATGTTGCTCCTCTTATCTTATCTTGCACCTTCATCCATCCATCTCACTTCTCCTATCCTCATCTGTCCACCTAAGACTGACACTCACTTTCAACCTTTTGAGTTGCCATGTCTCTTCATGATAGTTACTCAACATACACTGTTCATTCATCCATTCAAAACATGCCATTGCTCTTTTCTACGTCTCTTCTTTCCTTCCATGTAGAAGAGGAAGAGTAATGATTGTATTTATACAAGGATATGCACATTAGTGTCTTACACCTTCTTGGATTTTAATTGCCTGCTTTATTTTTTAAGCCACGTAATATGATTTATCTTGACCGCTTTTCCATAAAGGCCATTCTTGTTTTTTTCCTGACAAGTTGCCTTTTTAACGTGATAAATGGCAAGAGGAGAATAGATACCAAACGGGAGGGGAGAGGTGCTGTAAATTGTTGTCATGTATTGATTGATAAAGCCTGTGTAGAACATGTGAGACTGAGCATATCTGGAGCATCAATGTCTACCAACAATGTGGCATTGGCCACATTACATTCTTTTTCATCTTCCTCAATCATGTGACAAAGCTCTGTTCCTTTTGCAGTTTCAGACTTTGTTGCAATATAATGTTGGACAGAGGGCAGCTCAGTAACCCAAGCTGATGCTTAATGAATGATACCTCCAGATGTGCTCAGGCACCTGAAGCACATCTTCAATGTGCTCAATAACATCTGGTTATCATGCTCCACTTGTTTTATTGCTGTTGGACCTCTTTGCTTGGATGCTCATGGCTGTCATCAGATATGTTTTGAATATATATCGTTTGTCTTTGATCAGTTAGTTTATTTTGAGATGCACAGAGATTAGGGGAAGGTTAACTGTCACAGGATAGAAGTCTAGGAACTATTATATTATTTCACACAGTATATCTTTAAGGGACATACTCATGATAGTATTATTGTAAAACAGCACAAGACCTAATGGTATAAAGACACTTACAGAATCCTGTGTCCTACAGCATGCCACACTGAAGGAAGTTTACATCCAAATTCCTTAACTTGAGCCCAGACATTGAGTGCTTGAGACTGTAGTGGGTATGTGAAAATATCAAAATCTGTAGTAATATCTTGGTTACTGTTTAAGTACAATATTATCCATGTCTCATTTTTACGCTATGGGAGATGAATTAAAGAGTTCAAATGTTTGTCTAATGAAGAGAGAGATTGAGCAGTTTAGGTCTGGAGTTTAGAAGAATATGAAGAGATCTAATTGAAGTACATAAGATGTTAAAGGGGATTGACAAAGTAGATACAGAAAGAATATTTCCTTGTGTGGGACAATCGAGACATAAGTTCAGTTTTAGGACAAGGGGTAGCAGATTTAAAACAAAAAAATAGGAGAAACTACTTCTCTCAAAGGGTTGTGAATCTGTGAAATTCACTACCCCAGAGTGGGGAAGATGCTGGGACTGAGTAAATTTAAGGAGGAGATTGACTGATTTTTAAATTTGCAATGGCTTGAAGGGTTATAAAGAGTGGGCAGGAAAAGGGAGTTGAGGTCAAGATAAGATCAGCCATGATCACATCAAATAGAGAAGCAGACTCAAAGGAATGAATTGCCTAATCCTGATCATAGTTCTTATGTTCTTGTCCTGTGCCAGTGGATAGACAGCCAGAGACACTGACATCATAAGCAGAAAAACTGATATTTGACAATACTGGCAAATGACCCATTAAGTCACCTGTTTTATGCATCTATGGGCCTCTACTGAGAGATTTTGGAAACTTCTTTGGAAAAGACATGGGTTAAAAACAGCCCATGTGTGCATTTAGAAGCCGATCTTATTTCAGAAGGCTGCAACCTTATGATGTGAGATTCAGACTCCTCCAACATACTGATGTTCTGACATGTTGAGGCAGGTTACCTGTCTGATGTTGCCCTATTTCCTGTGGAGCTGCATGTCAGTGAGGATCAGAGGATCAGATATTACTGCTTATGTCATTGCTGTTAATGCTGTGATTCATCTTGGCCTTCATCAGAGGTCCAAAGTGTAAGTATAAGTAGAGATGCTGATCTGATAGATCACAGCTTCAAAGAGGAGATCAGGTGGAACTTCTCAGCACAAGTGCTATGGACAATGGTCTCACACACAACGAAGAAAATAGCATGAGGTTTCAGCAATAATTGGTATCATTCAAATGCATGACTTCACCACCTCAGCTGACACTGTATTCAAGCCTTGCTTTCACTGAAGAGTTCTAAACAACCCACAGGCCCATGGTTAAATTGCAAAGGCATGTTTTCATATCACTGTAATTGAGAGATCAGAATGTGAAAATTGATAACTCACCTCTCCCGAGGCTCTTGCTGACATACAGTGCAACGCTCACAGTTAAATGCACAAATCGGCAGGTTGGAACTGGTTTCTAAACACATTGTCAATTTCCCAGCTTTTAATACTGCACCCACACACACCACACATATCCCTGCAAGTTAAATTTCATCCCATAGAAAGAGGAGGAAAGAAATTTCTACTGAATATCTTTCTACGATAGTACTTCGATAGATGTAGTTCTCTGAGTTTAATCAGCTTTATGCTTTTAGAATGAGTGGACACTTGATACTTTACACTCAGGATGCTTGACACCATTCAGGTGAAAGAAGCCCATTTAATTGACATCAGATCCGCAAACATCCATTCCCTCCACCACTGATGCTCAATAGCAGCAGTGTACTGACTACAAGGTATAAACCCATAACCACTACAATCTAGAAGGATGTGGGCAGCAAATAAATGGAACACAAGGCTGCTAGCTAGTGCATGCAAATACTTCATGTGCTTTTTACATGCAATATTTCTTGAGCAAAAAGGGAATGCATTTGTCCTTTAAGAGTGCCATACAAATTTTTGCGCTTTAGTTGTTTGCATTGCTTTACATTTCTTTACCACTGCTATACAAACAGTACTATATTGTTGATTCAGTTCTAATCAATCGATTGGTATTTCTAACACAGTAATTTGGCAGACATATTTAATGCTGTCGGTCTTTTAAGTTACCAGTAACTAAGCAACAAATATTTCCTCTGCTGCGGTCTGCACCTGTACATCCCGTGTGCAATCACAATGATACAAAACCATCGTAAGGCCAATGTAACCAGATAATTTTTCTTTTTGATTGTGATTCTGGAATGCTTTCATGTACATATTGTAAATAGCAACAGGATTTTTGCACCAGGGAATTTATCATTCGCATATAGCCTGTTAAATTGAGCCTCAATTACCTGTGGTTCTCAAGATACGGCGTCAGGATGCTGAGAGCTGTTTACTCCTGATACTCACTGAGCTAACTCCCAATTACATGCACAGCAAACAGTGTGCCAGCTGCTAGTGGGAAGCTCTAATAAGCTGCCTTTCAGCTTGACTGCTGTGCAAGGCTGGAGTGCAGAATGGAAGAGACTGATGCTCCCAAATCAAATTTAGGCAAAAGGGTCATAGCACCTGGCTGCGAAACTGTAACTGTACTGTGATAGAAATAGTCAGCAAAAAAGAATGAAAACAAGATTTGATAGCAATTTTACCCATTATGTTTGAAGAAATGACACTATACAATATTTCCATGAAATATTAAAAATGCCATGGTAACAAATTGGAACCTGGAAATGACCTAAAAATAATCATTCCCTTCTACTTTCTAGATTTATAAGGCACTTAGCCCTGCTTCATTGACTACTTTACTCTGGATACTTTGAAGGGAATTTGAAGAAATGTATGATATATATTTATGTCCCATTAGGAAGTTAATGTCTTCAGGAGACCAGCCTAAAGGAAAACACTGGGGAGGAAAAGAATACATATAGATGCCACATTTATAATTTGCAAATACTTTCATCCTGGAAGGAGGTCGAATTCAAACATTCTTTTATTCTGACAACTCGAGCTTCAGTCTAATCCATGTCAATCTGATGATTGCTTCCTCTAGCTTTGAGAAACTGAAGATTTTTATAAAATTTGGGATAATACAAATTCAGAAGATTTGGAAACATAAATCTGGTACTAATTAGCATGGAAGCAGTCAGATTTTCTTAGAGATTTGGACTGAGACATATCTTTTAAGATAGTTTAGAGGGATTTCTACTGTTTAATATTTTAGCCCTGGTATACACTTTCATCTTGGGTGAAACAGAAATTCAGCAGAAACCTACTGCACCCATTGGCAAGAAAATCCAGAGTTGCTGCTGTCTGCAGTTTTTAAATATAAGAGTTCCTGAACTGTGCAATACTTGGCCTCAGAACATTTGATATCCAAATTGGCAAGCGTTCCTGCTCATAGTTTACTCAAAATTTGGAAACAATTGTTGAAGATACACCACGAGTACTTTGCCTAATTTTGCTTTAATACAAAAGTATTAAATCATTTATTGTCCAACAAGATGATCCAGAATCTTTAAACTGTTGTATGTCAAGCTAAACAGGAAGAAAAGTGACCAGAACTCCTGTAGTCCAATGCACGTTCACGAAATAGTCAAATCAACAAAAGATGTGCAACAAGCATTTTATTTGTTTAATTGAACAAAAAGGTGTTGTGATTTATTTATTTGGACAATTGTGCAGAAGTGAAGCATGAATGTTCATGCATTAATAAATTATGCACGTGTTAATACAATTTGCTTTTGACATGTGCTTTGATGGAGTCTGTGTCTTTAAGTAAATGCCAATTTCTTTGCCCTAAAGTAGACAAACCACTTCACATTTTGGTGCTCACTTTTATCTTTTAAGTGCAGTACGGTGTTCTTTTGTAATAGGCACTTAAAAAATGTATTACAGAGATATAGTAATTTGTAATTTTGTGTGGGTTTTTATTGTTCTTATTATTTGTTACCTCTTACATTTACTCTCAGTCCTCTATCACTGCAGGCTTCCCAGGAAATATACAGGGAAAAGATAATTGTCTCCACAACAGATGGGAACCAACTGAGATATACACTGACAAACTATAATGCTGTGAAGATGTTTCAAAGGTACTTCACAGGTTTTCTTATATCTCCGTCAGGATCGCAAGGGAATGGCTGCAAACAGTGTGCATTTTTGGGCGTGATTCCCAAAAACAAAAATATTTTTGTTTCCATTTCGAGTGGAATGGAAATAAATAAAGAAAGTCAATTTAGTAATAGCTGCAAGCAATCATGAAATCATTCAAATACAACAATAACTTATATTTATATACCATTTTTAATATAATGAAAAAAATTATACCTATCACAGGATCGTTATAATGTGGTAGTTTTACATTGAGCTATTTATGGACCTGTAAGGTCTAGTGATCAAAGGTTTGGTACAAGATCTAGGTTTTCATCCATGTTTAAAGGAATAAAGTGAGGAAGGAAGGCAGAGAGCTGTTGGCAATGAATTCCAGAACTTGATGCGTTGGCAACTGGAGATTTGGCTACTAAAGGTGGAGCAATTACAATTGAGATGTGCAAGATTCCAGAGTTAGAAGACCAGAGATTTCTCAGATGGCTGGAGATTACCGTGATAGGGAGGGCCAAGACCATGAGGAGATTTGAAAACAGGAATGGAAAGTTTAAAAACAAGAAATTAATTGAAATAGTTCAGAGAGCATAGGGATGATCATGGAATAATACTTGCTGCAAATGAAGACATGAGAAGATCTCAAGTTTATGGAAGAGAGAATATGGAAGACCAGAAGTGCATTGAAATAGTTGAGTCTAGAAGTAACAAAGGCATGAATATAGGTTTGCTGCAGATGAGCTAAGACAGTGGTAAACCTATGATGTTACAGAGGTGAAAATAGGCTGTCTTAGTGATAGCATGAAAATGAGGTCAGGACTTCATCTTGTGATCAATCAAGGTGTAGTGATTAGAATGAGGTCAGCCACGTGGGCCACATAGAATATAAGTTCTGTGAGTGAGGCTATTAAACTGGGTCAATCAGGGAGTCCTGGTTGATAGATATAAACATGAGTGTCTGGGATTCTGTTCACTCTAGAACCTTGATATGAGCTAGCCAGATCAGTGTCATGTACTATGCACGTACAAATGAAGGGTGACTTGGTGGCAGGATACTGGCTTTTGTGGAGTTATTTTATATGGCATCAAGGTTGCAAACAAATTGGCTTAATCTCAGGCTGTTGCCAGGGAGAGAGAGATGGAGCTTGGGAATGAAGACTGGAGTGGGGACAAGCAATAATAACTTGTCTTCCTAATATTTTACTTTAGATAAGGGAATGCTGAGGTATCATATCAGGCAACTCTTGTAAATGGGCCCCTTTTAATTTCAATATCATAGACAAGGAATGTAATAAATTCATTCTACAAAGGGCTCGAGTGGCAGGAAAGGAGAATAGGAAATCAAATTTGTGTTGTAAAAATATGGAATTAACAAATATCCCAAACTCTATTTCAGTATCTGTGGAGATCAAAAAGCATTTATAACCAAACTTTCTTTCTGGAGATTATATGGGCAGAGTGGAGTCTATGACAGGCTGGATTATACATTAAATGTGAAAAAGACATGGTTGATGGGCCAGATGGCCTCTATATTCACAACTTTCTGAAACTGCTTGATTGGTTTCTTGATAAGATTTTTTTAAAAATGTTTTGATTATAAATTTTCCAATTGGGACCAGTTTTGATCTATCCGAGAGATTTATATTTAAAATATTACTAAATAAACACAAAAGACACCTCCAATCTAGGTGCAATTAGAAATTTTCTGCAAAACTCAGCTATATTCTGATTTGAGATTATGGCTTAGCCTTTCACCTCAAGCTTATTTGCATGGTAGAACTATAAAATCCTCCATAAACCAATGCAATTGTACCAGTGAAACACTTTTTTTCCCAGTTATTATTCATAAGATGTACTTTGAGATGATGTTCTTGGAGGAATGTCCAGTGAAGTTGTAAGGGTGGAACTGAGAAACAAGAAAGGAATGATCACCAATTTGGGATTGTATTATAGACCCCCCCCACCCCCCCAAATAATCAGCAAGAAATTGAGAAGCAATATGCAAGGGGGTGTCAGTTATTTTTAAGAATAATAAGGTTGTAATGGGAGGAGACTTTAATTTTCTAGTCCGGGACTGCCATAGTGTTAAGGATTTGGACAGAGTGGAATTTGTTAAGTCTGTACAAGGACATTTTCATGTTCAAATGTGGATGTGCCTGCTACAGAAGAAGCAAAACTTGACCTTCTCTTGAAAAATAAGGCAAGTGACTGAGGTGTCAGTGGGAGAGCACTTTGGGGCAAATGATCATAATTCTATTATCTTTTCCACAATTTCTTGTCAAAAAGGTTGAATCTTATCTAAAAATTAAAGTTTAAATTGGAGTAAAGTCACTTTTGACAGTATTACACAGGAAATTTCAGAAGATGATTGAGAGGAGCCTTCAAAAATGAGATCACAAAAATTCAGAGATAACATGTTCCTGTTTGTGCAAAGGGCAAGGCTAGTAGGTGTAGGGAATGCTGGATGACTAGAAAAATATAAGTATATGTCAAGTGTAGACAGTTGGGATCGAGTGAACCACTTTGAGGAGTATAACAGAAGTAGTATACTTAAGAGGGAAATCAGGAGGGCAAAAAGGGGAATGAGATAGTTTTGGCAAAAGAGGCTGAGGAAAATCCAAATAGATTAAGGGCAAAAGAGTAACAAGGGAGAGAATAGGGTCCCTTAAAGATCAATGAGGCCATCTACCTGTGGTACCACAAGAGATAGGTGAGTTACAAAATGAATATTTCACATTAGTATTTACAGTGGAGAAAGCAACAGAAGCTAGGGAACTTGGGAAAATAAATAATGAGGTCTTGAAAAATGTCCAAGTTACAGACAAAGAGGTGTCAGAGGTCTTAAAACACATAAGGTAAATAAATCCCTGAGATCTGATCAGGTGTGCCCCAGATTCTTTTTAAGATTAGATTCCCTACAGTGTGGAAATAGGCTCTTCGGCCCAACCAGTCCACACCGACCCTCTGAAGAGTAACCCACCCAGAGCCACTTCCCTCCGATTAATGCACCTAACACTACGGGCAATTTAGCATGGCCAATTCACCTGACCTGCACATCTTTGGACTGTGGGAGGAAACCGGAGCACCCGAAGACACGGGGAAAATGTGCAAACTCCACACAGACAGACACCTGAGGCTGGAATCGAACCTGGGACCTTGGTGCTGTGAGGTAGCAGTGCTAATCACTGAGCCACTGTGCCACTTTTTGTGGGAAGCTAGGCAAGAGATGGCTGGGCCCCTTGCTGAGATATTTGTATCATTAACAGACAAAGGTGAGGTATTGGAAGACTGGTGGGTGGCTAACATGGTGCCATTATTTAAGAAAGGTGGAGAGGAAGAGCCAGAGAACAATAGACCAGTGAGTCTGATGTTAGTTGTGGGCAAGTTGTTGGTAGCGATTATGAGTGACAGGATTTGCATGCACTTGGAAAGGCAAGGACTGGTTAGGGATAGTCAACATGGCTTTGTGCGTGGAAAACCGTGTCTCAGTAAGTTGATTGAGTTTTTTGAAGAGGCGACAAAGGAGATTTATGAAGACCGAGTGGTAGATGTTGTCTATACAGACTTCAGCAAGGTTTTCGACAAGGCTCCGTATGGTAGACTAGTTAGCAAGGTTAGATCAAATGAAATCTAGGGGAACTAGCCATTTGGATACAAAATTTGCTTAAATGTAAGGGACAGAAGGTGATGGTGGAGGGTTGTTTTTCAGACTGGAGACTTGTGACCAACAATGTGTCACAAGGATCGGTGCTGGGTCCATTCCTTTTCATCATTTAGATAAATTATTTCCATGTGAATGTAGGAGGCGTGGTTAGTACATTTGCAGATGACACCAAAATTGGTGGTGTAGTGGACAGTGAACAAGAGTATCTCAGAGTACAATATCACCTTGATCAGAAGGGCCCATGGGCTGAGGAGTGGCAGATGGAACTGAAGTTAGATAAATGTGAAAATACTGTGTTGAGTTCTGGTATTCCTGCGATGAAAGATGTTGCGACTCTTGAAAATGTTTACAAGGATGTCGCCTTGGAGGATTTGAGCTATAGGAAGAGGCTGAAAAGGCTGGACTATATTCTCTAGAGCATCGGAGGCTGAGGGATGACTTATAGAGATTTATAAAATCATGAGGGTCATGGATAAGGTGAATAGCCAAGGTCTTTCTCCCAGGGTAGGGAAGTCTAAAACTAGAGGGCATAGGTTTAAGGTGAGAGGGGAAAGATTTTAAAGGATCCTGAGGCAACTTTTTCAACTCTGTGACTTTATAAGTGTTCCTTGCTATAGTTCACCAGTAAATTGGTGCAATTTTCATTAATACAGTGGAAAATCACCAAAAAGCAAGCATGGTAATCAGAATGTTCAATCCACCAACAATGAATAACTTGATTTACTAGGTGTATTGGTGTAAAGTAGTCAGTTTTTAAAATAAATTGAATAGTTTATAAAATGAAAGGATAACTTTGGAAACATGTCTACTCGTGCTCATGTACTTAAAAAATGTACATTTGAAGAGTCACCTCAAGAATTGCAAACACTTAATTAGCAGAAATGAAAAATGGTGATTAATTTGGTCTTGGAGTGTGGTTAGTTTTGTAGGTAGAACTGATTGTTGTGCAATCTTTTTGAAACCACTGTTGAAGATGATGGAAAGTTGATTTACAATGGGTGTTTGGATTCTTTCTATTTTGCACTTCATTGGCCAATTTTCGGGGAATTTCACTAAGCAGCACATCCTTGTGGTAACTCTACTTCATAACATACAACTCTTCTCTGATCTTCTGAATAGGGGACTTCTGAGCCTGTGTAATTTCAGAATGTGTGATTTACAACTCCGCAAGTCTTTAAATGTGTCTTTATCAGCTTTAAAATGGAGTTAGCTTTTGATAACTTGCCCAGAGAGATAAATAGAACTATCCTTCTGTTGTAAGATTAAAATCATAAGGATATTAGAAATCTGAAAATATCACCAATGCTCAGCGGGACTGGTACCTCTGATTCTTTCTCTATAAAGGCCAATATTTCAGGTTAATAACCTGATGAGGACCATAAACCTGAAGGATTACTTTTCTAATAGTTGCTTTCACTTTTAGAAATTATCTTTTTTATTCCAGTATTCTTCTCTTGCCTTCAAAAGCAGTAGTGCATCAAATTAAATCTAATTTGAATTTTAAGTATCAAGTGAATTCACTGAACAAATCATGAACAAGCAAGTAACTATAAAAATTACTATTACCTGTCTCTCAAAAGAACAAGCTTGCAACTGATAGAATAAGCTATTTTATATGTAGCTTTTTAAAATGACTTTACTTCCTTTATAGTGATAAAAACATTTTGCAATACCACAAAATGCAATTTGAAACATGGCATTTAGTAATATGGCCTCCTTGTGCAGAATAGGAACATTGGGTTTGGACCAACCAAGGTCAAATCCTTCCAGCATTGATGGCTTTCCATGTTCAGGACCAGCTCAATTTCTTTATTCACTCATGGGTTATAGATGTCACTGTCTTGGCCAACATATATTCCCCGGCCTTATTGCCCTTGAGAAGGTTGTGGTGAGCTGCCTTCTTGAATCACTGCAGTTCATGTGCCATAACATTGACCCACAATTCGGTTAGGGAGGGAATTTCAGGATTTTGACCCAGTGACAGTGAAGGAATGGTAATATGTTTCCAAATAAGGGTTGGTGAGTGGCTTGGAGGGGAAGTTGCAGATGGTATGTTCCCATTTACCTTCTGCCCTTGTCCTCCGAGATAGAACTGGTCAGGAATTTGGAGATGTTGTTGAAGGATCTTTGACAAATTTCTGCAGTATCCACTGCTGCTATTGCCAATGGAGGAGGGAGTGGATGTTACCTATCGCCAATTTCCAGCCTTTTCCCCATATCTCCGCACACTGTTTCTATCCAAGAACAAATTAATCACCATTTTTCATTTCTGCTAATTAAGTGTTTGCAATTCTTGAGATGACTCTTCAAATGTACATTTTTTAAGTACATGAGCACGAGTAGACATGTTTCCAAAGTTATCCTTTCATTTTATAAATTATCCAAATAATTATTCAATTCCCTCTTGAATGCCTCCACCACATTTCTAAGCAATTCATTCCATACGCAAACTACTTGCTGAGTGAATTTTTTCTCACACTTGCTTTGTTTGCACATCACTTTAAATCCATGCTCTCTCTTTTTTTGAACAGCTTCTTCCTATCTACTCTGTCCAGCCCACCCATGATTTTGAAGACCTCTATCAAGTCTCCTCTCAGCCTTCTTCTCTCCAAGAAGAACAATCAACTTCTTAAATCTATCCTCATAACTGAAATATCTAATTCTAGGAAACATTTTTGTAAATCACTTCTGTACTCTCTCCAGTGTCATCATATCTTTCCTATAATGTGGCACCCACAAATGTATACAATACTGCAATTAACTGTGCAAGTTCAACAAGATCTCCCTGTTCTTGTACGCCAATAAAACTAAGAACACTGTATACTTTAATAACTGCTCTCTTCACCTGTCCTATCACCTTCAGTGATTCGTGCACACATGAACCAAGGTTCCTTAGCTCCTGTACCCTTTTAGAGTTTAGATTAGATTTCCTACCTCCAGTGTGGAAACAGGCCCTTTGGCCCAACCAGTCCACACCGACCCTCTGAAGAGTATCCCACCCAGACCTACTTCCCTCTGACTGATGCATCTAACACTATGGGCAATTTAGCATGGCCAATTCACCTGATCTGCACATCTTTGGACTGTGGGAGGAAACCAGAGCACCCAGTGAAAACCCACACAGACACGTGGAGAACATGCAAACTCCACACAGACAGTCACCCGAGGCTGGAATTGAACCTGGGACCCTGGTGCTGTGAGGCAGCAGTGCTGACCACTGAGCCACCGTGCCGCCCCCTTTTTAACATTGTCGTTCAATATACTTCAAAAGTGCATGACCTCACACTTCTCTGCATTGAACCTCATGTATTTTTTTCTTCTTGCTCTCAGCTTTCTGGCAGTTTAAGGTTATGGCAGGTTGTTTGTATTAAAGACTGAAGGACTGCAGAATCAGAGAGGAATCTGCTGGAGGAGTAGGGCACTTCCAGGAATGGACATTGGGTTGGAGTATGGTCAGACATCAGAGGTCAGGAACAGGTGATGGCTGTCAATCATCAGGGATCAGAGGCTTGTGGGGTTGGGTGTTAAGGAAAGGGTGGTGAGATGATGGCAAGTTCAGAATTCAGTGAGAAAGCTGGGGTCACAGAGTTTGTACAGCCATGTTATTGGGAGATTAAGACACAAAACAGGGTGAAATCAGGGATCAGAGTTTTGGGGTGAGTGGAAATAGGAGACAAAGGACTTGGCAATTGTAATGGAAGATCAAAGGTTGGGAACACTGAGTTGGAGGCAGGGCGTCATGTCGGATTTATGGGAGTGGTCTGGGAATTTGGAAATGTTGGGGTTCGATCATGGGGCACTTGTGAAGCATGGGATCCAGAAGGCTAGGAGGACATGAATAGATACTTTGCCTCAATGTTTGCGGGAAGAGAGGACGATAAAGATCACCCAGAAATGTAAAGATGCAGAAAGTGTATGACTTGCAGAAAGTAATATCTCAGAGTGGGGTTACCACAACAGGGATATGATGGAGCAATGCATGATAGATTGAGGCTCAGTAAGATGTCACTGTGTGCATAAATTATAATCTGGACAAAGAAGACCTGCACAGAAATTGCACAATAGCATCCATACCATTGGAGGCACCACTGAACTCAAACTTGTATGCTTTATTTGTGCCTGAAATGTCAATTAGCTGTTTTAACATTTTATTACGTTGCTGATGGGCTTATTGTCTGAATGGATAGATATCTACACTTAAGTAATGAAATATATGTACTTGTAGTGGGGGCTAGTTAGCTGGTACATAAAGGTAAAGTCTTCATAGTCTTACCAGACCATATGGCTGCTCTCTCATCAGGGGATTATCACATCTCAGATGAGAGGGGAGAGCGAGAAGAAGAATCCTTAATCAGGTCAGGAATTGAACCCATGCTTTTGGCATTAACTCTGCATCACAAACCAGCTAACTAGCCCCCACTAGAAGTACATACATTTCAGTAGTTAACTGTAGATATCTATCCATTCAGACAATAAGCCCATCAGCAATTCTAATGTTTATAAATGTGTGAATGGCATGGAATTTCCTTTTTCCAGTTGGGTGAAGGTATCAGACAAAACATGATTGAAGCCATTTGGCTACATCACTGGCTTCAAAAACGTAATGCTGTTTGTGTGACATCAGTGTCTACGGGCAAGTAACATGTATATAATGAAATTTCAGATTAAGTTATGTTACATGCTGTTTTAATCTCAGCCAGTACAACATCCTCTGAAGTGTCACAGATCTGAAAAATAGGGAAGAATTTTACAGTCCTTTATTGCAGATTCACTGGCATTCGGCCGTAGGATTTCTTCCCACTGCCCTCCCTCTTGCCCAGAAGCTTTCATAAACTTTACTTAGGGCAGGCAAGGATTTGGGTGGCCCTCCTGACTTCACCCCAATTAATCATTTAACTGGCAAAGCATTAAATGTTAAGGCTAGCTGGAGGATTTCAGAGGCAGATGAGAGGCCTGGCGGGTCACCATGCCTTGGCTACAGGCAGGATGGTGGTGGTGTTGGGGAGGTGGGGTACCCCTGACCAAAGCCCTTATTCCACATTGGGTACTTCTCCTCCATCTCCAATCCTTCCTTCGACCTGTCCTCCCACTAGTGCTCCTTCCCACTGGAATCACATCAGCTGCCCCATGAAACTCTGCTAGCTGGATAATCCTTCCCATTAACTCTTTCCTTCTTTCCATAGATGTCACTGACCTGGAAGCATTTCCAGCATTTTCTGTTATTACTTTCAATTTTCCAGCAGCTGCAGTATTTTGCTTTTGAATCTTTCAGTCTCCCTTCCAAACACTTTTTTTTTATTCTTCTATCATATCCATGGATTTTTTTTGTTCTCAGAATGTACATAAACTGCGAACATACGATCATTGTACTTTTGAAACAGTGTGAACTGATATAGACAAATGGCTTTCTGCAGGGTGTCAAGGCATGTGTGATAAAAATGGCACCAATAAATTCACAACTATTACTTCCTACAGTCTATAAATTTAATTCTATCTGCATAGCTTTTATTGCATACACCGATAACTATAAATCTTTTAGGTGTCACTCTGGTTAATCTCTCCACAATGTGTCAGAACGTTGCAGATACAAGTCTGTGGAAGGATCACTGGATCCAAAACATTAACTCTGATTTCTCTTCACAGATGCTACTGAACCTGTTGAGTTTTTCCAGCAACTTCTGTTTTTGTTTCTAATTTACAGCATCCGCAGGTCTTTCAGTTTTTGCAGGTACAAGTCTTGCTTCAGAAACCTGAGCATAAGAATCTATACTGATACAGCAGTGCCATGCCATGCAGTTCTGCTCTATCTGAGGTGGTGTCTATCACTTGAAATCTTAAACCAAGGCCTCATTTGCCCTTTTAAGTGGTTGTAAAAGATCTTTTAACACTATTTCAAAGAAGGGCAGTGGAGTTAAGGCTGTTGTCTTACCCAACATTTGTCCCTCAATCACCATCACTAAAACAGGTTCTCATTGTTATCACATTGCGATTTGTGGGTGCTTGCTATGTGCAAATGGACTATTGTTTTTCTGACATTGCAACATCTTTGGAAGTTGCTGTGAAATTCATTGGAACACTTTAATATCCCAAAAGTTGCTAGAGAAATGCATATTTTTCTTTCTTCAGAATGTCTGGGTTTCTGAAATCTCAGTCAGAGGGTTCTGGGTTCAAGCCCCACCCTACCCTGATCCTAGGAATTTTGGCAAATGATTTGGATGACACTTCTGTTCTGCATGAAGCATAAGTTACAGTATTAGAGATTATGCGCCTTATTAACAAAATTAACCTGAGGTCCTTATTTCCATATTTCACTGAATGCATAAGATCTAATTGTATGGTTTGAAGAAGGGTAGGAAACTATCTTAACCAGTCAATCTTTATTCCTTCAAGATACATCACAAAAAATAATTTATCTGGAAATTCGTTCAATGTCTGCAAGACTGTGCAACATGCAAATTGCCTGCTGAATTTACCTGCAAAGTTATAACTGTAATCCATAAAACATAAAAGTAATCCATTGCTTTGGGGAATTCTGAGTTGTGATAATTTAAATGCAAGTTTTTATTTAATCCATCAATGTCCTGTGGTTTAATATTCCACTTTGTTTTATGGATTATACAACTTCTAAGCCTTCAGTCAGGTTCTCCAGGATAGTAACATGGAGTTCAGAAGTTCCATAATTGTACCATGTTTGGATTTTGCATACATACTGTACAAGTGTATCCAAGGCCTGCTTGTTATATTATGGCTTTGTGGCTGTTGAGTATGTTCAGCCTACTTCATTATCATTTTGACATTAGATTAATTGGGTGGTTTATTATCTACTTCAAGAGGATTACAGGATCATTATGACAGATTATCATCATTGCCATGGTTCAGGATTCTTGGCCATTTCCTTCACAAAAATAAGTAGAACAAAATCTCTTGCTGGAGTGGTGAGAAGTGGGAGTTTCAGTCAAATTTGAGTAGATAATATGTTGGTAAGTAAAATATAAAGATTATTGCCACTCAAATATAATGGCATATTGAAATTCAACACCTTGAACCTATTTGGCATTCAACCAGATCTTGTCTGATCCTTATCTAAACTCCATCCATGTGCCTTGGCTCCACATCCCTTCGTACCCATAACTGGCAGAGATATTATCAACCTCAGATATAAAATATTAAATGAACAAGAATCTACTGCTTTTTGTGAAAGAATGTTCCAGACTTCCACAAGTCTTTGCTTGAAAAATTGTTTCCCAACTTCTCTCCTGAAAATATCACTCTGATTTTAAGATTATGGCTCCGTATCCTAGACTCCACATTAACAAAATATGATTTTTTTTCTATCTGCCCCATCCATTTTTTTCAAAATCTTAGCAACCTCAACTAAATCACCTTTTAACCTTTCATTTTCCAACAAATACAAACTTGGTTTGCTTAATCTCACTGCATAAACTTAGTAACAATCTGTCAAACGTGTACTGCACTCCTTCCAAGGTCCATTTGTCCTTTCTATAGTACATTAAACAGAATTGCATGTAGTACTCCTGTTGCTGTTGAACCAGGTATCTGTACAGGCATAAAGCCCTCCTTTCTAATCTAATACTCTTGTAACTTTCGAATATTCCTTTTGATTATACCAAATGACACAGGTTATCCTTAGAATTAGAAGAGAGATGAATAAACTAAGGGATAAATTCAGCGCTCCCACCATCCAGATCAGTAACTGTCCTCAAAAGGACTACAAATTATCAGCAGGACTAAAATACTATGATACTAATTGACTGAACTGGAGTCATTTAAGAATGGGTGCTAATGGGAATACAGATTTTATCTCTGTTTCACTGAAGATATGCAGTGTATTATAATGTAGTAATTGGCCCTTGCACTGAAGGAGTACTGGAAGCATTATACACTGTGTGCACTGCAACCTGAAGGAATTTAGTGAGTTCACAGAACTGAAACATAAATGGAAGAAAAAATAAGGAGGAGCAGAGTGGAGATAGGACAATGACTTTAATACTTTAATCAATGGAAAAAATAATTGGAAGTTGGTTGAACTGTAGCAAGGATATAGTATAAGAGAAAACTACCCAAAATTTTGGGAAACCATATGAAAACTTGTTTAGGACTGCACAGTACCATAGAGTCAGAGAGTCATAGAGATGTACAGCATGGAAACAGACCCTTCGGTCCACCTTGTCCATGCTGACCAGATATGCCAACCCAATCTCATCCCATCTGCCCATATCCCTCTAAACCTTTCCTATTTATACACCCATCCAGATGACTTTCAAATGTGGCAATTATACTAGCCTCCACAACGTCCTCTGGCAGCTCATTCCATACATGTACCACACTCTGCGTGAAAATGTTGCCCCTAAGGTCTCTTTTATATCTTTTCCCTCTCACCCTAAACCTATGCTCTCTCGTTCTGGACTCCCCCACCCCAGGGAAGACACTTTGTCTATTTATCTTATCTATGCTCCTCATGATTTTATAAACATTAAGAAGGTCACCCTTCACCCTCCGATGCTTCAAGGGAAACGGCCCTAGTCTATTCAACCTCAGATCATAACTAAAGGCAAAACAATGATAAACAGAATCATGGAGATATACAGCATGGAATCAGACCCTTTGGTCCAACTCATCCATGCTGACCAGATATCCTCCATAAGACTAGTCCCATTTGCCAGTATTTGGCCCATAACCCTCTAGACCCTTCCTATTCATATACCCATCCAAATGCCTTTTAAATATTGTAATCGTACCAGCTTCCACACTTCGTTTGGCAACTCATTCTATCATGCCCTGCCCTCTGCGTGAAAAAGTTGCCCCTTAGGTCCGTTTTATATATTTCCCCCCTCACCTTGAACCTATGCCCTCTAGTTTTGTAAGTCCCCACCCCAGGGAAAATACCTTGCCTATTTACCCTATTAATGTTCCTCATGATTTTATAAACAATTGAATAAACGACTGAAAATCACAGTTCCAGAAATTTTTGAAGACCTCCAATGGAACAGCCAATTCAAGAAATATTTAGCAATCAAGTATTATACAAGAACGTACAAAATGATAAACTGATGCAAAGTTGACAGCAGAATTAATATAACAAGTACAAATATATATAGACAATTTGAGCCAAATACATTAAAAGAAAATATTTTAGAGTCTGAAGAAGGGTCACTGGACTTGAAATGTCAACTTTGCTTTGTCTCTTCAGATGCTGGTGGACCTGCTGAGTTTCTACAGCAATTTATTGTTTCATTATTTTAGAGATTGGATGAACACCTTGAAATATTTGAAGACAATGAAAAGTGGACAAAGAATAGCAATTGAAGAAATAGGAGATACCTGCCACTGGAATTATTCTTAAAACCCTCATGTTGCTTCTGTGTAATCACAATAATAATATGTTGCATAGAAAGCCAAACTGTCCTTAAAATGAATAATGGATTTTACAAAATAGCCTCAGTAGAAAAATGACCACCCTTATGCATTTCAGCAGATATTGGGACCAAACTAAATTTATCTCGGAAGAAATTTCAAAATAACTTTTTGAAATTCAATGAACATTTCCAAGAATAAACAGAAACTCTTTGACAGTGGTTCTCCTGAAGGCATGAACAGTTCTTTCTATCTCATCACAACCTGAGAGTGAGAGCCATCCAAGCAAATGGATGACACAATCAAACTGATGAATGCTCATGCCCAGGACAACTCAACATCTAAAATGGCAACATGATTCCTGAGTTTTGGAACACCACCCATTTTAAGTTAGATTTGTACAGTACATACCATGAACAGCCATTTTGGGTATAACCCATGGAAGAACACTGATATGCCACATCAAAAGAGAGAATTCTCAATAAGGAGTTCAGATAAAAGTAGCCCATCTAAAGAACTGTTGTGTTAAACCAGACTACTGATGGCACACCCCTTTGTAAAAATATGCATAACCAGTTCTGCTCAGTCCATCTATGGGAACAACCTTTAACTATTTGACCACATAAGCCATCACAGCTGCTGTATTTGACTTTGATATCAACCCCATCACTTCAGAAAGAATATGATCTTAGAGATTGATCTTACTTTCATTTTTATAAGTATCCTTTCCCTTAACACCATTTAATATTTGCCTATCAATATTTTTGCTAATAATCTATCACTTTTACTTGAACAGCTATAACAGTGGTTTTACAATAAACTAGCCATTATCCCATTTACAAAATGTTTTGTTGTTAATTCTTTTGTAGATTGAAAGACTCAGAAACTAAAATAGACTAAAGCAGTAAATTCTCTGGACCTCTCTGAGGATTTGCGTGATGTGGTCATGACACTATTATCATGGTTTATACTATTTCTGTAAAAGCTTTGAATCAAAAAAACACAAAGGCAAAATTACATTTTTTTTAAAAGGGTCATGAGCTCAGAGGTTGATTCAACTTAGAATTTTTGGATATTTGTGGTTTCCAGGGTTCTACATGCATTATATTGGTGATTAATTTAATGTTCACAGGGAGCATAACTGTGGAAATTACAGGTGTTCAGCCAAAGATTTACTAAGATGTGCTGAAAGCAAGTGCTGCTACCCACTGGGAGGGCTGGACCCTGAATCACTCCTGCAGTAGAAAGAGCATTATGGTCATTTTTAGGAATATCCTAGCTTTTGTTAAGGATTAGATCTAACTGTGTAGTCATGATTTGGAGGTGCCAGTGTTGGACTGGGGTGGACAAAGTTAAACATCACACAACACCAGGTTATGGTCCAACAGGTTTATCTAGAAGCATTAGCTTTCGGAGCGCCATTCCTTCATCTGGTGGTTGTGACCCACCTGATGAAAGAGTGGCGCTCTGAAAGCTAATGCTTCCACATAAACCTGTTGGACCATAATGGGTGTTGTGTGATTTTTAACTTTATCTGTGTTATGGGGGCAATCATGTAGAGATGCTGTATCACCTTCAAAGTTACCAGAGAATTTTTCATAGGGATTTAGGCAACATTTGGGTCAGCACAGTGGCTCAGTGGTTAGCACTACTGCCTCACAGCACCAGGGTCCCAGGTTCAATTCCAAACTCAGGCGACTGCCTGTGTGGTGTTTGCACATTCACCCTGTGTCTGCGCGGGTTTCCTCCGGGTGCTCCGATTTCCTCCCACAGTCCAAAAAGGTGCAGGATCAGGTGAATTCGCTGTGCTAAATTGCCCATAGTGCTAGGTGCATTAGTCAGAGGGAAATGGGTCTGGGTGGGTTACTCTTCGGAGGGTCAGTGTGGACTGGTTGGGCCGAAGGGCCTGTTTCCACACTGTAGGGAATCTAATCTAATCTTTAAAAAAATGTAACGACAGCTGGCACAAACCGAAACAAGTACTGTGAAGTAGCTGAGCTGACTTGAATAATACTCTACAGTCTTTAACAGCTCCACAAT
Organism: Chiloscyllium plagiosum; assembly: GCF_037043375.1. NCBI lineage: Eukaryota > Metazoa > Chordata > Chondrichthyes > Orectolobiformes > Hemiscylliidae > Chiloscyllium > Chiloscyllium plagiosum. The sequence continues at coordinate 29,547,978 of NW_028270141.1, read as the reverse complement.
TCTAATAATCTAAGGAAATCCTAGGTTTTATAGGAAAATAAAATCTGTACAGTTTATAGTGTTATAATATTGTGTACTGAAGGAGAGTTGATTATATTCATAAATTGCAATTTCTCTGGTGCACTGTTTCATTCTCAATTAACACTCAAGAGTTAAAGCAATGCAGCAGTGAAGAGTGTGGGAGTTGTCGTGTGGGTGTGAATGTAACTGTAGAGCTTTGGAAAAGCAAAGCACTGGGGAACCATATTTAAAAAGGCACTCATGAAATTCTGTGCAAATACTCTTGCAATTCATTTGTAACATTTGCCAAAAACAGTGCTTAATATTGTCAGAACATGAGCTGCAAATCAAGTATGTATTTTTCCATCTTTCTTTGTTTATAGCAACATGGATTAGAGGTAAATGGTAAATGATAAATGAACTGAAAAGCATTGGATTAATATATGATACATTCAACAGTTATATGAAGAAATTCATTGGCAAATATAATTAGTGGCACAATTCAAGTTTAATCCTGGTTTGTCCAGTTTCTTATACTAATTTAGTTAAAGGGGGGAGCATATTTTTGTAATATTTCATATGTATAAATAGCATTTTTTAAAAAGACCATACACATTCTCTTTTATTACTTTATTCTTTTGAATTAATGTTTTAGTGGCAATCTGAAAATATAATTTTGAACCATACAAGTCTGCAGGAAAAGAAGAACTGGTGCAATCTTCAACTGTTTCTACAATCTTCTGTTGAAAAGTACAATGGTGTCTGGCACAACTTCCAATCGTGGAAAACATTCCACACTTCAACAACATATTTTTTAAAAACTCCAGGACCACCTTTTCGCTATTAACGTGACAAATTTAAATTGATGGCTGTCATCACTGATTCCTCTACCTCTTTTTATCCTAATAATCAAAAAGAATTACTCCTAAATGCCTTCTTACCTTTCTTGATCTCTGTGAAAATCCTAGAATCCCCACTCAGCCTATCAAGTTCACACTGACCCACCAAAAAGTATCCCATTCAGACACATCCCTTATCCTATCTCTGTAAACCTGCATTCTCCATGGATAATCCACTATGCACAATTTAGCATGGCCCATCCACCTAACTTGCACATTTGGACTACTGGAGGAAACCAGAGCACCCAGAGAAAACACTTGCAGACACGGGGAGAATGTGCAAATTCCACACCGCCTGAGAGTGGAATCGAACCCAAGTCCCTGGAGCTGTGAGGCAGCAGTGCTAACCACTGGGCTGTCCTTTGTTCCTGTAGCTAAAGTCTTTCTTGATAACTATAGTTTCCATTCTCACGTCAGCTTATTGACTCCATACTTTATAACTCCAATTATTTTAAAACCTATTCTTCAAAGGGCATCCAAAACTACTCAAAGAAGACCCACTCACTATTGTGTACAAGTTTATTGTTATATTTTTATTGTTAGATTTTATATTCGTACCCATATAATCCAAAATATTGACCTCTTTTATGACTTTACCTACTTCCACCCAGTTTCTGTAAACTGCTAGTATTCACAGCCTTCTAGATCTTGCCATGAAGTGTGCATTTCCATTCTTTTTTCCCTTATTAAAATATGTCTCATATTTCTTCATGTTAAATCTGTATCATCTATTTCACTAAACAGCTTTATGACTTCCTGAAGTTGTTTAACTATTCTTTTTTCAACCTGTCTTCAATATCAACAACACCCATAAACCCAATTATTTCCTTCTGTCTATTAAGTAACATTTACTCTTAATGCCATATGCCTAAATTTGTCTAAAACATATTTTAGTTAGTAAATCTGTTGAAAATACTCTGAATACCAAAATTCGCTAAACTTACTGCATTTCCTTTCTCTACCGAGTCAGTCACTTCTTCAAAGGACATTTTATTTGTCAGATCTGTACAGCTCTGCGAGAAGACAGCAGTGCTTGCTTTTATGATTAACTCTTGCATTGCTATGTGCTTAATAACTTTAGAATGAAAGATTCTATGAGCTTGGCTACAAATCACAACTATAATTAACTAATTTCCTGATCAGTCTTGATCAAGGCATTGTATCCAATTTGGTGGAACAATATTTTGTTTTAAATTTGTGCACTTTCCTGATGAAGGGCTCCAGCCTGAAACGTCTATATTCCTGCTCCTTGGATGTTGCCTGACCTGCTGTGCTTTTCCAGCAACACACTCTCAACTCTGATCTCCAGCATCTGCAGACCTCACTGTCTCCCTGTTTTTATATGCACCCAAATTGTTTTCCTGCTAATTCAATTAATTGCCTCCTGCCCCAGCAAAAACCAGAACTTTGTTGCTAAGTTTATTTTGTAATTGTTTTGAAATGGTTATCTTTCACACCATAATTCTTTTCCTCTAATCTTCAAATGCAGGAAAGCATTCATCTCCATTTCTGCTTGATTCAAATTCAACTTTTCTCTCTTCCTTCATGAGCCATGCTACCACTTATCTTTCCCCTACTTCAAGCTGGCATATTTTTTCTGCTTCTTCTCAGCCATTCTGTCTGTGGCAATCCTCTCAACGCAACTTGAGTTTACATTCTAAATCTCCCCATTTTGACCATTCACCACTCAACATAACTCCTTCAATGCCATTTTGATCCTGGCTTGCTACAATGACAGGGGATTGAACACTGTCACATGTAGTGGTCTTATGGTTTCTTGATTACACTCTTCCGCCCCCCCATTGGAAGGCCAACTCTCCAGGACTGTCCAAGAGTTACCACAAGCTAAAGATGCATTTCCAGAGGAGGAAACTACTAGGAGTAGCTTAGGAGAAAAATCATAGAGGCATGAAAGAAAGTGTTCATTAGTCATTTTCTTTGAATCTTTTAAAGGGGAAGTGTCTGAGTTCCCTCCACTTGGAAAGGGGAAACTGGATGCTTTAGGCAATCAGTAGCACTCATAATGAAGACAGGAAGTCAAATCTAGGAAAAATGGCTTGCCACAGAAGCTCCCACAAATTGCTATGATTAATGACCAGACAATATATTTTATTGTGCTGACTGAGACATAAATATTGGCCAGGTCAATAGGGATGACTTGTCTACTCTTTTTTTTTCCTCAAACATTTACATTCTTCCAGTTAGATTGGCCTTGGTTTAACTTTACTCCAAAAAATAGACCCTCCACCAATGCAACACTCTATCAGTAATCTAGCTTTTACATTTGTGTTCAAATGCCAGAATGGGATTTGACACCAGACCGTTGTGACTCAGAGGTGCGTATGCCACCAATTAAGCCATAGGTAACATTTCAATTATGAATGTGATAATGTAATTTCTGTGACTTGTCTGACGTTTCTTCTCACAGTAATTTGAAATATTTAAAATATATATGGAATTGCTCTGCATTTTATTTTCAACAGTTTCAGAAGTAGTTTGTATGAAAAAGTATTTTTAATGAGAAAACCAAAGATGGTCAATTGGGATTTCTGCCAGACTTATTTGATAAAGGTAGCAACATTCTAATGCCCACAGGATAATTACTTCAACTGCAGATTTCTAATATGACTATTTTAAATTTCACCCAAAACAATTGGTATCTAGTTAAAATTTGCCTTAATCTTTGCATGCTATCTTGAGCTGTGGTATCTCTTGCTTTTTCATCTAATTTACAACTAACACAGTCATAATGTACTTGCAAAACAACCAAGTTAATATACTTCGCAAAACTGTAATATTTTATAAAACTGCCAGTTATAAGAATTTAAGTCCCTAGCTTGCATTTCCCAAGAGCTAAATGCAATTATAAACTAAGTGCATTGCATGTCATCTAGTCTCTTAAAAGTGAAATGATACATATTCCAAATGGGCCACACTTCCCTCTTGGATCATCCTGTAAGGTATCAGCAATTACTGATAAATCTAATAGAGAGTCATATCTGAAGTCTTCAATTAGTCATTCTGATGCTGTTTGATTTTGTGCTTTTTCCAGGATTTTCCTGCTTTGTTTTAATTTCAGATTATGAGCTTCCTTGATTTTCTTTTGTTCCACGTCATTGCCTCAAAAGCTGGCAAACCATAAGTTGTTTTTATCAGTATGGATTTCCTCACAATTGATACACTAAAACAAAATAAAAGATGTAACTCTGTATGAAAGTAGAAGGATGGTCATGAACATAGTCTTTATATGGCCTCAAAAGTACATTATACTTCAAAAATTACTTCATTTGCTATAATGTAGGAAACAATGTAGTCAATTGTCGCACAGCAAACTCCCACAAATAAAATTGTGATTATGATTGAAAAATGCATTTTAGTGACTAATTCAAAACAAACAAATAAATATGTAGATGCTGAAAATCTGAAATAAAAGCAGAAAATGCAGGAAAAGTTCAGCAGATCAGGCATAATCTGTTGAGAGAGAAACAGTTAACATCTCTGATTAATAATCTTTCATCAGTTATGCTGAAAAGTCAAGAATGCCCGGAAAACAATTATCCGGGAGGCTAGCAAGAGACTTTAGCGGTTGACTATTTCAACCCTTCCAAAATAATTATCTTTGCAAACAAAAAGCCATAAAAATAAGCTAATCTTCAGAAAAGAAGTCTGTTTTAAATGAGTTAACTAAAAAAAATTAAACAACACAAGTGCTCTCAGTTTTTTAAATAGTAATATCCTGTCACTATGACAACCTCATATTTAGAAAAATGACTTTTTTTAAATGCACTGGAACCACATCAGCAGGTGCTCAGTTCATTTGTGAAAATTAAAATGACAAAATCCTGTTGCTAATACCGTTTAGTATATTCACCCTGACTGGTTAACTAAGAATAGGCTGGAATTCCTCTCTCTTTGTGTCACAGAACTGTACAGTCTTTCAGCAAGGAGCAGGTTTATCAGACAGATCTATAAAGTCATAATGGGGATACTGGGTAATTCTTTGCTGCTTTTAACAATTACTTTTAACCAACCTGTTTGGACATATTATGACACACCTCCAGGGCAGCTAGGACTTGAACATGGACCTACTGGATCAGAGGTAGGGACATTACCAATGCATGCTGCTTTTATATCTTTCCTGAAATTACTGTTAACTGAAGTCAGTGGAGGGCAATATTTGCTGCGAGTGAAACCAGTGTTTCACTCTCACTTGGTGAGTTAGGGTAAGATTATCCCATTGGTTTGATTAAAACATTGACTCATGATTTACAGGAATATGCTCATTTTTCACACCAATTTCAAATACACATTCTTCAACTCAAAAACAGAAATTGCTGGAGAAACTCAGCAGGTTTCATCTGTGGACAGAAAGCAGAGTTAACATTTCAGCTTGAGTCATCCATCTTCAGAACACATTGTAGCTAGGAAAAGTATATATGTTTCAAGTGGGGTTAGGGGAAGTAAATAATAACAGGATCTGGAGCCCAGAGAGAACACAACAATCGGGCAGATAAAGGAATGGATAATGATTTAGCTACATCCCCACCCCTGACATCACATGTCATAGTCTGGACAGTGCTTTCTCACTCCTTTCCCGCAGTTTCACTGTGCTGGCCAAACACATCTGACCACCAGCCTGGAATCACCCTCTGTTTGTATAGTAAACCCATGCCAAAGTGCTTTTCCTGATCATTGAGATATAACATATACAAGGATGCAGATTGACCAAAGGTATATAAAGATGACACTAGTCTATGTTGGTCTAACAGATTTAATCACAGTGTTTTAAAATGTCTTTTAGCAGCCTCTAGCTTTAGTTTCCAGCTCTTCCTATGATATGTTTATTTTTCTGTGGGTCCACACGCAGGCTACATTAATCAATCACAATGAACATCAATCAGAAGCGGTCTTAACATAATCAAAACCAGAACAATTAAAAACTGCAATGCTAAGAAGGGGAATGGCATAAATAGAATGAAGTGTACAGTTAAAATTTCATCATAAATTGTTTTTTTAAGCAGTATGATTAAAATGAAAATATTTAAACAGAAATTATGAGATTGTTTTTAAGATGGTCTTGTCTTTCATATGTACTCAAAGTGAAATGTATTGAGTATAGTTGGCGATTTTGGTAATCTTTCAAGTTTAGACTGAATGGGACAGCAGTAAACATATTCAGTACACTTCACATTGTCAACTACACATGGATATTGAGTATCTGGAGGTATTCTACCATAAAGGTATACTAGCTTAGCTTAATATCTCAACATAAAATGTATTTGTTGCAGGAGAAGTGACGGCCTCGTGGTATTGTCAATTGACAAATATTCCAGAGACCTTGGTAATGTTCCGGGATACAGGTTCAAATTTCATTTGAATGTAATGTGCTTGAATTTAATAAAGATCTGGAATTTAAAAATACCATGAAATCATTTGTTCATTCCTGTAGGGATCTGGCCTATGTATGGATTCAGAACATCACCAATGTTAATTGCCCTCTAAAATGGCCTAACAAGCTATTAAGTTCCATTAAATTTTAGAAAGGAATAATAGAATGTGACTACACCAAAGAGGCTGCAGTGGTTCAAGGGCAATAAAAGATAAACACTAAATGCTGATCCATCCAGTCCACATCCTGTGAGTAAATTTTTTAAAAAGGCTGTATTGGTGTTAAGAGGTACCCAAAGATTGTATCCAGAGCATCTTCAATGATTTTTTTTTAAATTTCCTTCTGTATTAATTTGGAGAGGCACGTAGCACTTAGTGCACAATGGCCCTGCATTTATGTATGTTGTATGCTCAGTTTCGTCTGTGCTCAGAGCCTCATCAAATTCATTCAGTGTCTAGGCTACAGAGAAACTGTGTGCAAATCTCATTACACCCAACATTTATACAGATTAGGAGCAACCTGATCTAAGCTCCAGATTCTTAATGCTTGTTTACAATGAGCATTTCAGGGGAGGTCTGCTGTAAGATTTATGATATGCCCTGCTTGCTTTAGTCTCTCTTTCACAGATAGCCATAAATTAATGAAAAACATGCTGCTTCACAGGTTTCTGCCTAATCAGTTACTGCAGATTTAATCTGAAGGATATATTGGGGCATAAAAAGCAACACTTTATTGGTTGTTGGTGGTAAGCATCAAGATAACATGCGCTTATTTCACACCACTAATTTTGAAAACCATTTGATATCATATTAGAGTTGCAAGGAATAAATGGACACCAAGTCAAAGAAAGAGATTTTAGGAGTGACCAAGAAGGCAGAAAGATGGAGAAGCTTTAGATTTTAGTGTCTACTAAGAGAACTCCAAAGTTTGTGACTAGGTGGCTGAAGCTGAATGATGATATGAAAGGCTGAAGGATATAACAGTCCCTCAAATCAGAGGAACAAAGAATTTTGGAGGATTTCTAACAGTGGGGAACACCACAAAAAAAGTGAGGGAAGACAGTAAGGAGTGATTTAGGGATTGAGAATCAGAAGCTACTGTAGGGTGAATGATGAGCAAGTCCTTTCCGTTCCACGGGAATCAATATTTTGGATGTGTGTGGCTTACAAAATATGAAGAATTGAAGGCTAGCCAGGAGTAATTGAATGTACAAATGATGTAGGTTTGGAAGACAGTTTCAGTGGGAGCAGTATGGAAAGAATAGATAAAGATCAGATCAGTGAAGGGAGTTTGAGTGATGAAGAGGATGTGAAGTTGGAAGTTCAGATCTGCTTCAGACAGAGATAGAGGTCAGAAGTCATAGGACAGAGATTACCAATGATTAAAGTTGGTCATAATGGCATGGAATTTGTATTGACATTGAACAAGATTGTTGTGGCCATACCACCATTTGGACAAGTGACAACCAAGTGGGGACTGTCCAACTGAGCTGAATAACAGAGGATGGCCAATGACATGATGACAGTATAGTCTATTACTTAGAAGTTTGGAGTGAGTTGAGAATAAGATGGAGAGCTACCACACTATTGTCAGTCACAGAATATGCAATGGGAACTCTGCTGATGATAGGCACAACAACAACAGATTTGTCCCTGTAAATACAAACAAATCACCGTAAAATATTTTCAGTTCTGCTTATTTATGAATTGGGTGCAGCTACATCCCCACAACCCCACAGGAGTTAAAACCAACCATAGACCTTTGCTCTTTCGTATGAATTAACTTCCCGTTATCTTTTCACCTATAACTATGCAAAATTCCAGTACTCTTACTTTGTGCTTCTTTTATCAAAGCTTGAATAATGAGCTAAATATATTAATGCATTTTGAAAAAAATTGCTTTAGTTGGAACAGATTGATATACATCAGATTTACACAACACAGGCTTTACAGCAGATAATAACTGTGATTTAGTTTTACCAAGTCAGTAGTATTAGGGTGTACTGCTATGCTCACAGCGCTGATAATTGGTGACCTTTGCTTGTGTTACTAAAGCTTTGTCAGCCACAGTATGAGGGAATCAAGGCAAACATCATCCTGGACTTTCAGAAAGCCTATGATAAAGATGTCTCACACGTCACAAATTAGAACCTGGTTCGAGAAAAGCCAATCAGTCTGTTTCCTCTGCAGAAACCTAATGTTAACTAATGAGAGTTTAAGAAGTGTCCCGGCCAACATCTGTTGACTTATAAAACAAGCTGTGGATAACCAGCAGTCCCTGTGTGATATGCCAGTGTGGTTGGTTGGCAATCTGAAAAGGATAATGCACTGTGAGAAACAGGCCATGCACAGTGAAGGGAAAATAGATGGAACTTTGGTCACAACAGTGAAAACACAGAGTGGCTAAAGAAGCTGTGCGTGCAGTCTGTTTCTATATAGGGCTTAGGGACTTTTTTGCATGTCAGGTCCTTGTTGTATATCAACAACCAGGAAACATGGAAGATTGTGCTTTCCCGAGTGTTAAAATTATAGAAGATCATGTGTCTGCCCATGAACAGCAAAGAATTATAATCAGATATTTAATTTAGGTAAAATTTGAAATAGGGACAATTGCCAAGTAACTATCAAATTTAACAGAATGTAGTAACAAATGGTTCAAATGGATTCTGAATAGGTAAAGTAATTAGTAAGGGTTCACAAGCAACCATGATCACCTCTGTTGATTAGAGAGAAATGAATGATTAGGTAGTTTGAAGTATATCACCCTATACCAGGTATGGTACAAAACAAAGATACAACGCACCATGAACTACACAGCCTATATATCATTAAACCCACATGACTGGCATCATTCTGCATCATTTTCTAGTCATCTAGTCAACTGAGCTAAACAATTGCCACAAATTCTGAAACAGGACATTAAATGGGAAGTGAGCTCATAAGAGGGAGCTAAATAACTTAACTGTTGCTGTTACATTTTGTTTAAGTTATTTTTCAGACAGCAGACATCCCGAACAGCTTCTTAACTTTCTTCAAAGAAGTGGAGCATAGAGGCTACCAGCTTTGAACAGGACAATAATATAACTGAAAGCCAATCAAATGGTTAAAAAGTAAGTATTACCTAATGTTGCACAGTTAGAGAAAATATATATCATAAGGGCATCATAAACAACTTGCTGCTGCAGCTGGGGTAGAACAGTTCCTGAAATCTCACCAAAAGACCTGTTGATGGATTAACCACCTGAGACAGAACCTGATTCATGAGACCTCTAAGCAATCAGTGCCATAGTGAGTGTGTACTGTTGCTTAGCATGTAATAAAGGAGTACCAAAGTAAGCAGAACTATATCCATGCAGAGTGCTGTTGATAACAGGCCAGAACCTTTAGACCCGAAAGGGAGTTTTTACACTAGCACATGATTCCACAGGAAAGGCAGTTTTAAATATCTTACCCAAGAGGTATGAACTCATTTGGAACGTATTAATAAGCCTTTCAACTGTCTAGGTCATCAACACAAATCCTAATCCATCTCACAAGAAGATCACACCCACATATTTTACAACAAAAGTCACCAAATAGTATTCAGGATCAAAAATAATGCCGGAACCATTTAGTTGTCTTTGGGCCAGAGGTGACCAACACCAATTGTTTTATTCCAATTTCATATATCAGCTTATTAAGTGAAGACCAAAAATCAAACATGAAATCCAAGTACTGTTTGCATTTCCTCATCCAAAGTCAAGTATATTATAGATAACAGGTAGATGGATGCCTGTATGTATCCTAAAAGGCTCCCAAAATATAGATTCCATATGGAAGAAAAATTAATCATTGATCCTTCATTCTGAAAGCATCATTCTCAAACTTTCTCAATAGCTTTTTATAATGTCTGCACCTAAGTAGGGCACAGGTGAACCTGTGTAATTGGTGTTATGGCACTCAAAATCCTCAAATGACAGTAGGTACAATTTAGACAGGGACATACTCATTCTAATAGAAATCTGATATCACTGGTTCTTAAGCTATCAAAAAGATGGGTTAAGACCTAAGTGACATGCAGTTTCAAGAGGAATCTGTATTTGAGGCATTTCTGAATTTAAAAAAAATGATATTGCTACTTCAGAACATGTTGTTGAATTCTGTTGATCTTGCACAGTTAATCCTGGAGTCAGAGCTCACTTAAACATCTGTAGCTTCTTTGGAGGCAAGTAATGTAAACAGAAGAACACAGTGTCTTCACAAGAATTTATGATGACCACTGATGTAATTTGCTTACCACAAATCAAAGGCTCTGTTCCCTTTAAGAGTACACCTTTGCATCCAAAATGGATAAACATCATTATTAAACAATGCTATAGTGTGTCCATGTTGATCATGACCCTTCACCCGTCTGAATAAACAGTTTTCTTCTCTCCATTGTTTAATCATTATTGTTCTTCATTCTCACACGTAATCCTCTTCTTAGTTACTTTTTTTACTCAATCATGGAGCGTAGGTGTTGCTGGCTAGGTCAGCATTTATTGCTCATCTCTCGTTGCCTTTGAGGATACAGTGGAGAGCCGCTTTCTTGAACAACTGCAGTCCATTTGGTGTAGGTAGACCCAAACTGTCATTGAGAAAAGAGTTCCAGGATTTGACCCAGTGACAGTGAAGGAACAACAACATTTAAACAAGTCAAGATTATGATGATTCCAGTAGATGTTATTATTGAGCAAGTCAGTTCCTAGATGGGAACCAGCTTGATAGTTCATTGTTTTATTTGTTTTGGTTTGAACAAAGTGGCCTCTTGCTGAAGCATAAGCACATAATGCTGCAGATTTTGCTTAAACAACAAAAGCTTATTACAAAAACAATGCAGATAAAAATAGAATTATCTCAACTATCTACTTAAAATAAAAATTCAAATATTTTAAACACATAGTAAAAATATAAGCCGCTTAATCCCATTTATAAACACTCATTCATAAATTGAAAAGAAACTAAATAACTTTTGTATCGTATCCAAAACACCCCAGTGTTGTTCTGAAAACCTCACTCCGGGTACAGTACACAAAACACTACTTGTTTCACCCTCACACCAGTATCTAACAACTGGACAGGTTTAATTCTCTTTTTTTTTTCAAAAAATAGGAACTGCAGATAGCTTTTTTGTGGAGCGATCATACATTTAAACTTCACTGCATTCAGCTTTAAATAGCCACTTCTGAAATTGTACCAGGTCTGGAATCAACAGTAACTCTTCATTCTGAGGACCTGACTCACCATATCTTTTTCTTAGGAGTATTGTTTCATAAAGCCATCCTGTTCCAAAGCATAAAACAATACCCAAAGTGAATCTAAAGGTTTCTCCCTCTTAAACAATGGCACATCCCTCCAAGCTTTAAAAAAATGAATTCCAGAACTCTCTAACAAACCTTTGAAGCCCCATTATTTACCATGCTTGGTGGCAAATAATCCAACATAAACAAAAGTCCAATAGTACACCATTCCATTCACCCTATAGTTCAACTTCAACAGCTGTTTCTAAAATAAATCACCATAGTGACAGAAATACTTTCAAAAGTTAGTTATTAACTTCAGGGACATAGAAAAAGTGGTGTATTAGTTGCTAGCTCAACCCCAGAAATCTAATTTTACAGCATTAGAAGTTGTACATGTAAATCCTGCAGTTTACATTGTAGGATGCCGATTGGCTTAGCGGGGAAGTTGCAAGTGGTAGCATTCCTGTGCATCTTCTACCATTCTCCTTTAGATTGTGGTGGTTGTGGTTTGGAAGGTGCTGTCTAAGGAGCCTTTATGCATCTGGTGAATTGCTGCAAGGCATCTTTTTAGCTGCTCCCTCCAAAATGGCCTATGGGTACCTTGACTCCTGTGGAGTTCGGCTAGATATCATCAGCATGTACATGGAAAATGCCTCCATGCATATGCATGATGTTTCTATTATATTTTTAAGGTTGAATGAAGTGCTCAGATCTTCTCAGTTGCCATCTGTGTTCTAGAGCATACTTTTGCATGTGGTCTTGGAGAATTCAAATGAGGCTTGAAAGGAAAATAAGTTAATAAGATTATGGTCACAGCATGGTGCTTTGTACTTAACCTTCTCTCCCTATAGAAACAGCAGATGAATATTTTCCATGGCAGTGAACTTCAGAATTGGGCAATAATACATGAAAAGCAGTATCATATTGACTGTAGATCACCCACTGTACCTAATATTCCATTGATACTACTAGAATGACTAACAGGTATGTCATACAATGGTAGGTGTGTGCAGTTCTGTCTGTTTTATATACCTGCCCATGTCGAACTTCATGCCCCTCATCTCTTACATAATCAAATAACACAATGTTAAAGTGTAAATAGGTAGCTTGGAAATTGCTCATACAACAACTCAAAACACTGCTGAAAGAAAATGCCAAGACTAGCTGTGACAATTTGGATTCTTAAAATCAGATTAATATTGATCAATCAGTACAGATAGACTTGGGTGCAGGCAAGGAGAAAGTGAGTACTGCAGATGCTGGAGATTAGAGTCAAGAGTATGGTGCTGGAAAAGCACAGCTGGTCAGGCAGCATCCGAGGAGCTGGAAAATCGACGTTTCGGGCAAAAGCCCTTCATTAGCAATTTCAATCTCTCCATCAATTTGCATCCTTGTATTCAGCTGAAGTACTGCTTCTGCAAAAATCCTTCCTTAACGCAATTATAACATGTTATTTTCCATTACAATGAGATTTCCTTGTTATTATTAATCTTGTCCATAATAGATTTTTTCTCGATCTTTCCATGTGCCTACTACTTTGACTTGTCTATGTTATTTCACACATTCCATGAGACAGTATTGCTTTATTGACTCCTTTATCAATTCTGTACAAAATTTCAAGGCCTTTTTTACCTTTAAATTCTGTCTTCCATTTCAGCATTTCTTTTGTTCCTTTATGCAGTGCTACTAAGATAGTCCATTTGATTTCAGGACACACAAGATTCTACATTCAATTGCACTAAAAAATGAGGCCAGAGAATATGTTTCATAATTCATCACCTGTTGAATGCAGTGCAAGCAGCACACCAATTTCACATCGCTCGCTCATTTCAATTTCAGCTTCAACTACTGTTAACCACATTGTTTTTTGGCTGGTGCATCAGCAGGGGGTAAAAGTTATGAGTGATCAGCAACACTTAACACTACCCCACATTTCTAAAAGAGAGGTGCATTGTAACTGTGCAGATGCCAGCAGTTATTCAGGAATTGAATTTGACCTGGGAAACATTGCTAGAACGTGGGAGAGAGTGAGTTCCAAGGTTTTTGGATGTGCCACAAGAGACAGAAAGGAAGAGAGGAGCCCTGTGACCACAGTGGGGGCAGACATGTTCAGAGATAGTGGAGCAGGCAGTCATGAAAATAAATGCAGAGTTAAGTCCTGAGCAACTGAATGCAGTGGCTGAAGTTCAGTGGCCTCTTTGAATGGTCAGTTAGTGATTATCTTCTAATGGTACAGTCTACCAGCTGCATCCCTGGACTCTGATACTAACACATTCACTGCATTTCCAACTCTATACATAGACTCTATCAGTTAGGGATCACACCAAACCTTCATGTACCTCAATCCATCCTCATACACTGTTGCAAGTTGTAGATCCCACATCTCACGGTTTGTACACAGTGCACGCTAATCAGCTATTCAAGTCTGTGCAGTCTGGCTTTCCAGTAATGATCTCCATTTCACAGAGGTTGCTGGCCTCTGATCCGTCATCAGCTTTTGGCAGAGATTGACTTCAGAGTCAAGGCTTGTGGTAGATTGAGAAGCTCACCAGTCATCTCTTAAGTAGCTAAGTGAAGTGTGATCTTGTGAGTTTTCTTGCTGGTGAGAATATGGAGGGGTCAGGTGGTTAGGTGTTAGTTGCTCCTGAAGGTGCCTACCAGGGCACTTACTGCAGACAGCAGTAAATCTCTGCCAATGCCTCAGGTGTTTTTTGACATGCTGTTCCTGGTCAGAATAGCATCTATGGTTATCTTGAAAGGCAAGCAACAAAGATACATAGATTAGCCATATGATCTGTTACAAATCTCAAGTCTCTTTAAATAAAGTGGTGTGCCCTTTTTTGGAATCTTTCTTCACACTTTGAGAGTTTTGAAACAGGTCTATTTGAGTGAATGAACCGTCCAATTAAAATTATCCTTTTGAATATCTTTCAAGAAAAGACAATGAGGGTGACACAATGGCTCAGTGGTTAGCACTGCTGCCTCACAATGTCAGGGACTCAGGTTTGATTCCACCCTCAGAATTAAACTGCCTGTGTGGAGTTTTTTTTATGTACTTAGTGTCTGTGTGGGTTTCCTCTGGGTGCTCTGATTTCCTCTCACAGTCCAAAGATGTGCAGGCTGGGTGGATTGGCCAAACTAAATTGCCCATAGTGTCCAGGGATGTGGAGGCTAGGTGGATTAGCCATGGTAATGCAGGTTTTTGGGGATAGGGTATGGGATGGAATGCTCTTTGGGGTGGACTTGATAGGCCAAATGGCCTGCTTCCACACTGTAGGGATTCTATGAGTTCCAATATCCAAGGCCCAGGATGAAGCAGAAAGATGAGGTGGCTGGTGTGTGATTTTCTTGTTCTGCTGATGGACTTGTAACATTCACACATAGCTATGATTGTTTAAATAGTATTTGCTTGTGTTTCAAGTATGTTTGGAGTCAATTTTGCCAACGGTACATGACACAGTCAGCTTTTTAAAAGCTGTTGCAACTATTTAAAATACACCATAAAATTTATGACATCTTCATGCTCGCACTGGGCATGACAGATACCATCCATGTAAATGTTCTGTAGTCTCTCCAGTACCCTTAATAATGTACCAAAACCACAACTGCACACTATATTTTAAATGTGGTAAAACCCAAGTCCTCTTTTGGTTGAAAATAGTCGTAATCATCCTACTTTTCAGTTCTGTTCCTCTAGAAGTAAATCTGTGAGCTTTGTTTGCTCTCTTTCTGGCCTTGGAACAAATTTTAGTGACGGATGTATTTATACTGTGAGATCCCTTTGTTGCCCTACACCACCAACTTGGACCTTCATATAAAAGACCTTCATATCTTTCCTACCAAACTGTGCAGCCTTATATTTATCTATTTAGAACTTAAGTGGTCAATTATTTGCCTATTCTGCAAGTTTAATGTCCTCCTTTAATTTGTTGCAGTTTTCCTCAATATAAGCATTCTCCTCTCCTCAATATGCAGTCATTCATGAATTCAAAAATTGGGTTTTTGAGCCCAAAGTCTAAACCATTGATGTAAATTGTGAACAGCAGTGGTCTTAGAATTTATTCTTGTGGAACATCAGTTCCCACCATCTGCCACTATATTTCTACTCTATGCGTTCTGCCTTGATACCAGTAAGGAATTTTACCTACCACTTATCCCCTGACTTCACATTCTCTGACCTTATCCATTAGTCTATTCTGGGACATCTCATTTTGACAGTACAGATAAATGACAACCATTGTATTACCATTATCAATTTTCAAAATTCACAGACATTGATCAAGCAAAATTTTTCATTTTGAAATCCAGCCTGATTATTCATTGTTATATTTCCCATTTCTATGTGTGAAGAGTGATAAGATCTTTGGTAAACTGCAAAATCTTTCATAAAGTATGCAGACCACAAATCAGAAGCATAAATTCAATATGAAGTCACATAATGACTCATAATTTTTTTTGTAATGCATCTAGCTGTGGCTTGAGTATTATCTAAAACTTATCCTAGCTTCTGCTTTATAATGATCGTATTGAGCAGTCTGGTTCAAAACATTGCTAATCAATGTCTGGAATACAGAAACATTTTCCCCAATGCGTTCAAATATTAAAATAAGCACCCTACAAAAAATCTACAACTTATTTCATGTTTCATATGAAGTCTTATAAAAATGCAGATATTACTTCAAGTTAGAGGGCTTTATTCTTACAGCAATGAGGTATAGTTATGAAAGAGATTTGCCAGAGGACAGATGCCAGGAGTATTGGGCAGAACATTTAAAGATCAAATTTTATTTTGTTATCCTGATGTAGAATTTAACATTGCCAGCTTCAAACTGCTCCAAGTAGCAATCGATTTGAAACATCATAGCAGCAGATTAACAACATAACAAAAGACTGTGTGTAAACTCATTGTACTATATTATAGCAATTTACAGAAAATGGCTATAATACTTGCATAAAACATACATACATTGACAACAAAAGATTGAATAGTTCAAAGATTTATTTATTTTGATTGAGTTTTGACTTTTTTTTAAGCAATTACCTGGTCAGTAAATATTTGTGTAAATTCTAAATTGTTTAATGTCACATTTCGAAATGCATTAGTGCAGGAATAATAGGTTGCTGGCTGTCCACATTAGCAATAATTTTTAAATTGTTTAATCCTGAACTCATTCATTATGGGCCATGAGAAATAGCAAAAACTTGACTGCATCAAAAACAAGTTTTTGTTTTTATAAAAAGGACAGAAATAAATTTCATATGTTAAAGTACAACTATTTGCCCAATATCCAGAAGTGCTTACTATCAACAATAGATGCTCCCATATATTCTGATAAGTATTAGAAAACTTTTCTAATTTAGAACAGCTAATGATTGAATACTGAAGCTGAGGTGGCCTTCTGTGTTGATGGCGGTACAATTTTATCATTGAAATTGGAACAAAATCTGCATGTGCCTTGTTGTTTCTCCTTTTTGAGCGTAGACAAGAATGATAAGCAAGGGGTTTTAGTGGAGCCTCCTGTCTGTCAATCCATATCTCATTATGTTTTGAAAAGATGATAATCCAGAAGGATTGTTTTTGTTTTGAATGATAGTGAATACACACTGGCAGGAGCACAGCGGTCTGAGTTTCTGGACTAATGGGTTGCAACAGATTTTCAGCTGACATTAACTGCAGGCATTTCTGTTGCAAATTGATATTTTTAATTTTCAGTTACTAGCTACAATTTAGTTTAAATATGTCAGAGTGACTGTGCCAACAATGTCTCTCACCTGCCAGTGGTACTGGAAAATCCATATGGATAACCAGAATGTAAAATATGGATTGTTTTTTGGAAACACTTGGTGGCCATCATTCATAACCATAGCTTGTATGTGACTGGTGGTCATACTGGATTGGAAATTGGACTGTAATTATGTCTTTATTATGGGCAGAGAAATGAGAAGCAAAATTTAAAGCATTGATTTCAATTTTTTTTATTTTTAAAATTATTTGATTTATTTTTTAGCGTAAGTATTTTGCTCATTGTGAATATGATTAAGAGAATGAGCAGAACTAAACACACTGTTATAAGAGGTAGGAGGGAGAAAGGCATTCCAGCAAGAGATCGTATCCTTTGAGTGTCTTTCAATAGTAGATCTGTTGGTTAACTGATTTGCAGAATGCAGAGAATGTCCTTGGAGCCATTATCCCCACTGGTATCCATAGCTATGATTGTAGCAGTCTCAGCTTTCACAGTAGCAACCTGTGACAGCACAGAATTAGGCTGAGCTCCAGATGCAGCACTCAGATTTTGGATGGACGCTGTTTCTTTTGCAATGTAAACTGAGGCATGACCATAACTTGTTGCAGCACATTTGGTGCACAGGCGCACTGCTGGAGGTAGCCATCTATTCTGTATTAGAAAACATAGGCTCCAAGCACTGTGCAAAGCTCTCAGCCAAATTGGTTTACGATTCCTCCATGTCCCTTGACATTGAACACAGATTTTTCGGTAGATTCCAATGTGTCAAGCATTTGGGTCAGTTCAGCCATCGACTTTGGCCTGGTCCATCAAGCCATCATGTGTGTCCTCTGCAGTAAAACTAGTGTGCAACATTGCCCTTCAGGAAGCTGGCACTGTGCCATCCTTCTCACCTGGTTTTGCTGCCTGATGTCTCACCATGTGCAAACCCCACCTCTACACTACCATCTAAATTACCACAGTGTCAGTCTCTCAGCTGGTAGTTTTAACTTTGCATTTGAGATTATGGTGTGTCTTCATCTTTACTATCTTCCAAGAGTTTCTCCACTGCCCAAACAGTTTTCAGTTCTTGCATATCTGAAAGGAAAAATGGACAATTTGTGGTGAGGAGACAGCGAAAGTAAGAAGTGCATGGTTACACTGACAGTAGCTTTCACTCAGAAGAGATCGTGGGATGAGGAAGAATTAAACATGCACCATCTTCTGTTCTAGTCCTGTCACAACCTCAGCAATGGCCCCTCTTAGATTGACCGACACTGTTTCTTCTCTTGGGGTTAGACACTCAGGAATATCTCTCCTCCTCTGGTTAGTTTCTGCTGTCTCCGATGCATGTTCCCTTCTCCTTGAAGAGAGAGGTGTGTCTGTAAGCGCCATGACATCTGAATAGGTATGTGGTTGTCATGGTTGGAAATATGTTGCCATATATAATTTGAGGCTTGCAATAGTATGAAGTGAGCAAGGTAAGGCATTTAAATGGTGGATTTGTGCTCTGGTAGCGAATGCCTGTCAGTAAGTGAAGGTTGATGGGAGCGTAGAGGTTGCTAGGCATACTAAATTTATCTGTAGCTAAATGTATTCACGCAGTTGGCATTTGTTGACCTTCTCTATCACATCAGGTCATTACATTTCTTCTTGTACTGTATCAAAGTCTTTGAGATTAAACTCTTAGGATTTTCATGGTTACGTGTTCCATCCATTTTTTCCATCAGGAGTTCAAAGGTCCTCCAAGAATCAGGACATCTCTCTTCAGTTCCAGCTCCTCCACCATGATATTCAAAAAAAACGGGTGCATGTTCCCTTTCCTTATCTGGCATTCCTCACTCTTTCCTAGTCCATTGATTTATCTAACTCCTGGCACCTGCTCCAGCCACTCTGTACCTTTCCTTTGAGAGATGCAGGCTTCTTTTAAGTTGTGTCTGTTAACAACAATATTTTGTTTTGATGTGTGAAGCTAATGAATATTGCATAGTGCACCTGTTATATGTAGGGATTATTATAATGAAAGGGGACAATGATAATGCAGTCTTGTCTGCATTCTAGTACCAGGCATGGATTAAACATGCATTTTACCCCATGCTCACTTTTCAGGGTTAACCAATTTAAAGTCTTGGATCTTGAAAGCGACAACACAAGAAAGATGTTCTGTTTAATCCCTTGCATCTCATTAAATTTAAAAAATCTTTGAATAAACAGTCACATTACTGTACAGTATATTTACAAATAAAGTTCAGAACATCAGTAAGTTGCAACTCAAAAATATCTTTCCAGATATGTCAGGCTGCTATGGCTTTGTGGAATTGCAAGTTCTTTTAATAATTGCAATTTGAAAAGTAATCATTGTTGCAAATAATTGCAGCATGGCTTTTTTTGTCCAAGATGGCGACAGAGGAGGGCTCCTGAGCCACAGCTAATGTGGCCCGACTATTTTTTAACTTTTTCTCACTTGTTACTTTTTTTTAGATTTTTAGTTTTTCTTTACTTGTGTTCTGGAAGGAGCTCGATCGTGGAAGCAGTGGCAGAGAAGGCAGCTGCTGGGGACTTTGGCTGTGAGGCACATGGCAGCTGGTGTGGCCAGGCAGAACTCTGGCAGTCAGCGGCATCTTCAAAGTCCGAGGGTACCAGAGGGGTCTCCCACACGAGTGCAGGATTAGGCAGACCTGGTTGGACAGCAGTGAGAACAGGAGCAGGCAGCCTGAGGCAGCAGGCTGTGAGAGCGGGAACTGAGAGCCCTGGGCGACTGGTGGCAAGAGTGGGAGTAGGAACGGGCTTCCCAAAGCTGTGGCAGGAGCAGGGACAGGCTGCAAGGCAGTGAGAACGGGCAGCGGTGGAGCCAAGGTTGAGTCCAAAGTGAGGAAGGTTGACCCTTTGTGAGAAGTGCAAATCCAGTAAGGCCAGATGCTTATGAGCTTTGGTGTTGAACTGTTAACTGTGTGTTTTTGTTTTTTCACTTTTTAGTAAGAAGGACTGTAATGTTTAACCTTGTTTTTTCTTACATTTTTGCTTTGTACCTAAGATTCTGTACTTAGGTAACTTTGTGCCTAAGATGGCGCCCTGAGTGGTGACTGTTAAACTTTTCACTGTCCTCATGTGAGTACATGTGACAATAAATCTAATTCAATTTAAGGTATAATTTTCTCAGTTTGAGTAAAAATATAACAGACATGCTCATTTTTCTTCATTGTTATCACCCTTTGGAGACAGAATGTCTTTTTCAGATGTGTAACTCCTGAGAATATAATTGGTAAGCATGGAAAACTGTGGAGGACATTCTTCAGCAGTTCTCAGATGCATAATGAATGGACAGATTAAGATATTCCATAATCAAATGGTAAAATAGATAATATTTATGCTTAAGCTAAAAGAAATTGAAGAAATCCTGATTATCTACAAGCTCCTGAACATTATACGTAAAAAGAACTTTGAATCTCAGTGGCCTGTTATATTAATAGCTGCACAATTTTAGAGAAATGCAATTCATACTTCTCCTTGGTGTGATAGAGACAATATCACTCTTCTTCCAAAAAGATTAATCATTTGATCTGAAAGATAACTTGGCAGCTGTATTCCCTGATATTAATAACATTTTAAATAGATTTATTAGATTAAAGATACAGTTATTGATGTCACTACATTATTTGAAGGCAAATTGTCAATGTAGGTTATGGCTGAATATTTGATGAGTTTAAAATCATTGTCAGTATGTATTAATTTTTATCATTCATCATCACATAATGATTCTCAGAATTTATGTAGCCATCATCAACTTTTGAAAAAAACAACCTTTTTTGAAGTTACCTCAATGTCTGCAGCACCGAATGTGTGACATCCATTTATAAACATGATAAATGCTTTGCATTTACAGTACTTTCCGAAGAAAAAGCTAAGGTGTCCCATGAGCAGAGAGTTTAGAAACTGGGGTAAGATCTATCTCCACAAGGTCTTGTACTTTTAATTACTACATTGTTAAACTCCACTGGAAGTCAAGGCAATGCATTTAACCTAGCTCTCCTCCTACCTTCCGATTTCTGAACATATCTCAGGGGTTCCTTAGACTCTGTTACTTCCAATGATATCTCCCCTGTAATAGCAGAATTCCATACGTCCATGGCCCCAAAGAAGAAGGGGCATTTCAAGAGGAAATTGTGCATGCTTGGAGTTACTATTAATTATGGAGGTTCACAAATCTCGAGACCAACAATAAACATAATAAACAGTCCTTTAGTAATGTTTTCTCAGCTTGCAGAGGAAGTCTAAGTGCCTTACTATCAGAACTTCAATTCCTAAACTTCTATCTGTAAACCCAGGCTTCCAGATGCTGTTAACACTATTACTGGCTTCCTAATAATTTGATTTCCAGTCTACCAACTTATACAGCCATTAATTTATTGAATTGGAGATAGTCCTGATGAAGCGTCCTGACCCGAAATGTCGACCTTCCTGCTCCTCCGATGCTGTCTGATGTGCTGTGCCTTTCCAGCTCCACATTCTATCAACATTAATTTATTGAACTTCATTGACTGCTGCTATTTGGGTAAATTCAGAAGTTCGACTGACCATAGCAAAATTCCATCAAAATAAGTGAAACGAGTCACCTGCCATTAGCTTCTTGGCCATGCTATCTGAGTGGGAAATACTGACCAGGACAACAGAGAGAAATCCCTGCTTTTATTAAAAATCATCCCACGCCAACAGGCAAACAAGACCTCAGTTCACTGAATCATCAAACAGAAAAGTATTTGACAATTCAGCATTTTTTCACTGCTGTGTTTGATTTCCCAACAAAATTTTATCATTTCATCAACCATTATATGTGTTTCATAAACTAATCCCATTCAAGTTAGTAGTTGATCTGCTCGTGGCCCACCCAGGGTGAGAGAAGAGAATATAAGACACGGTTACAATTTCTAGCAACTAGCCAACAAAATTGGTTGAACATTTGCACATGAAAATATAAAATGAGAACATGGGGTTATTATTGTGATATAGCTTGTCAATAAATCTCATAGGAGCACACAAGGACATAACCACAGTGATTTGAAGGCTAGTCCACAAGTCCCTTACCCATTGGAGAGACAAGGAATCTTGGCCCACATCACATTTTAATAATATGATGCTGTATCCTCTATTTGGACTGAAAGGTTCTCAAGGCTCTTTAATCAGACTAACTAATATTCAGGCCACACGGGTAATGGTTCACCATTGGACATCCGTGAGTCAGGAGTGAAATTGAGAAAAAGTATTGTAATCAAATTAATATACTTCGAGTATATTATTAAATCAGCATGCAGGAATATTACGTATGGTTGTCCAATAGCATGTGGTTCTAAGGTGCTATATTTATATAGAAGTGACAGAAGCCTGGGACTGTTGAATTCTGAAGTTACATGATGAAGATATGTACTGCAATCATCACATGCTGAATTTGAGCCAGGGTAGGTGGCACAGGGCTATATTTAATGATCATGTTGATGTCTTTGTCAACTAGCCTAACCTCACTGTGGCCATATTCTAGGACCTGACTAAGTTAACCGTTCATCCAACAGTCTGTTCCTGAAAAGCATGCTTCCAGGAACTGCCAGTCAGTTGATTGGAGGGCTGGCATTTTTTTCTGTCCCAGCAATGCCACTGACAGCATGTTTTGATGGAGGTCCCAACAGTGAATGAGTTGAACTTGTCAGGGTCAACCAGTCAGGGCCTACAAAAGGGCAAGAGGGATTAACATGGAGGTCACAGGCAAGTTTTGAATTCAGAGTGGTTTTTCCCACCAATGGAAAGCCACGAATCAGTCTCAATCAGCCGAGGGGTGCAAAGGCCATAGTCAAATTACCCCAGCTGCAATTTTGAGGGGAGTTAGGAAGACGACAAACTTTTCATCCCATGCCTTCTCATCTATCGTACAACCACCTCCCAGCCCACTAGCATGGAGGATTACACTTTAATCACTGTTTGCATTTTGTCCAATATATGGCATTAATGAGTTTGTGTTATATGTAAGTCGGACATACGTGTTATCCTTTTGGGCACAAGACAATGTAATGGCAAAAAGTTGACTTAAAGACAATTTCACAATTGCAATATTCAAATGAACAAGTCCTGCATCTGATAATGACCGACTTTCTGAAGCTTCTGATGTCAAGTGTTTCAATGGTTAGCCCCAGAATGCTCTCTTTACTAATATCAATAAAACATAAGACTGAGCTATTGCAAAAGGTCTTTAAACTACAATTAACAGAAGCAATACTTCCGTACCTAAGTGTTTTAACAAGCTTGACCTATGTAAAGCATCTCATGCCAACAGGCTTCAAGAAATTTACCAACAGCAGAAATAGGTTCAGGAAATATTTTTCTTCAGATTATGTTTGAAATCCCCATACTCTTTTTGTCAATGAGTTCAATAAGACTTAACTGGACTAAGCAATTTGTAATTTCTGTGTAACAGTTCTGATTCCTCACTAATTTATTGCGGCCTTGAAATATGTGTCCTCAGCCTTTGAAAGATTGTTGTACCATGTTAATATGCTGCCTATGACATCAGCAAGCAACCTGAATCTGGACCATTGTGCACGAGATGTATTCAAATAATTTCTCTGACCGTATCGCACAATATTAGTCAAGATCAGACCAGTATACGACCAATGTTTCTTTCATTAAACATTGCTAAAAAGAGTTAGAAAGTCAACATTTTCCATCTTGCACTCATCAGGACTACCATACTTATTTTCAACCCTTTCGGTATTGGGAACTGACCCTACTCATATTCCCCACCAAAACCTTCATAATTGAAATTTTGAACAGAAAGTTTTTAAGTTATCGTGTTAAAAAAACATGCAATAGTGTTATGCTGAAATCTCAAAGAACGGAAAATGTGGGAAACACTGAGCAGGTCAAGGGACATCTGTGAAATGAGAAACAAGCATTCAAAAATATAGTCTGACCTGCTGAGTATTTTCAGCATTTGTTTTTTTTTAATTTTTAACCTCCAATCACCCTTCCCTGCAGTAAAGAGAACATCTCAGCTCTTCCAGTCTAGCCTCTGTGATGCTAGTCAACCTCTTGTATTATTTCCAAGATATTCACATCATTCCTAAACTTTGGTGCTCAGAATCATTATTCCAACAGTGGCTAAATAAATGTTTTATACAGTTTCAGCATAACTTTCTGGGATGTGCATGTCATAACCTCTATTCATAATAATAATCAAAGTATATTTGCAGCACAGAAGGAAGGCTTATATCGACTGTGCCATGTGAAAGAAATTACACAGTAAAATCCCAGATTTCAATTCTTAGTCAATAAGTTTGTAATTTATGACACTTTGGATCCAAATGCAAATAGTTTAAAAATTCTATGAAATTTTTGGCTCGACCACTCTTTCAAGCAGTGAGTTTTAGAGCCCAGCATTCTTGAAATTAAAAAAAATTCTCTTCAATATACCTCTAATCCCTCTATTACACTGAGTCTCTGCCCCCTTGGTTATTGACCTCATTGCAGAAGGAAACGGGTTCTTCCTATATACTTCACCTTGGATGCTCATAATTTTAGGCACCTCAGTTAAATCCCCCTCAGCATCCACAGATCCAAAGAAAACAATGCAATCCTAGCCATTATTCTTTCATTGTTGACATGTTTCAATTCTGGCAATATCCTAGCCCGTTGTGATCTCCAGCATTTTTTGTTTTCAGTTCAGATCCTAGCATCTGCAGTAATTTGCAAGTAAATTTCCACTGTCCATTGTTCCACGTGATCAGAGGTTTCCTCTAACGTGCTAACCAGAACTATGATAAGCAAAGAACAAAGAAAATTTACAGCCCAGGAACAGGCCCTTTGGCCCTCCAAGCCTGAGCTGATCCAAACCAACTATCTAAACCTGTCGCCCAATTCCTAAGCATCTGTATCCCTCTGCTTCCCACCTATTCATGCATCTGTCCAGACGCATCTTAAATGAATCGACCATGCCTGCCTCTACTACCTCTGCTGGCAATGCGTTACAGACACCCACCACCCCCTGTGTAAAGTACCTGCCACGTGTATCCCCCTTAAGCTTTTCACCTCTCACCTTGAAAGCATGACCTCTCGTTATTGAATCCTTCAACCTGGGATAAACCTCAACTCTATCTACCCTGTCTATACCCTTCATGATTTTATAGACCTCAATCAGGTCCCCCCCATCTCCTTTTTTCTAATGAAAATAAATTAACCTACTCAACCTCTCTTCATAGCTAGCACCTTCCGTTAACAGGCAACATCCTCGTAAACCTTCTCTGTACCCTCTCCAAAGTGTCCACATCCTTTTGGTAATGTGGCAACCAGAACTGTACACAGTATTCTAAATGTGGCCGAACTAACGTCATGTACAATTTTAACATGACCTGCCAACTCTTATACTCAATACCCCGTCCGATGAAGGCAAGCATAGCATATGCCTTTTTGACCACTCTATCCACCTGTGCAGCAACTTTCAGGATACAATGGACCTGCACTCCCAGATCTCTCTGCTCATCAACTTTCCCAAGGCTCTTCCGTTTACTGTATAATTCACTATAGAATTAGACTTGCAAAATGCATCACCTCACACTTGCCTGGATTGAACTCCATCTGCCACTTCTCCGCCCAACTCTCCAGTTTATCTATATTCTCCTGTATTCTTTGACAGTCCCTTATGCCTTCTGCTACTCCATCAATCTTCATGTCATCTGCAAACTTGCTAATCATACCAATAGTGCCCTCTTCCAGATCACTTATGTATATCACAAACAACAATGGCCCCAGCACTGATCCCTGTGGAACACCAAGGTCACCTTTCTCCATTTCAAGAAACTCTCTTCAACTACTACTCTCTGTCTCCTGTTGCTCGACCAGTTCTTTATCCATCTAGCTAGAACACCCTGCACACCATGTGACACCACTTTCTCTATTAGTTTACCATGGGAAACCTTATCAAACGCCTTACTAAAGTCCATGTATATGACATCTACAGCACCTCCTTCATCTATCAACTTGGTCACTTCCTCAAAGAACTCTATTAAGTTGGTAAGGCATGATCTTCCCCACACGACACTATGTTGCCTATCACTGATAAGCCCATTCTTTTCTAAATATAAATAGATCCAATTCCTCAGTACCTTCTCCAGCAACTTTCCCACCGCTAATGTCAGGCTCACTGGTCTGTAGTTACCCGGAATATCCCTACTACCCTTCTTATACAGGGGGACAACATGAGCAACCCTCCAGTCCTCCGGCACCTCACCTGTGTTTAAGGATGCCACAAAGATATCTGTCAGGGCCCTAGCTATTTCCTCTCTTGCTGATGAAGGGCTTTTGCCCGAAATGTCGATTTTGCTGCTCCACGGATGCTGCCTGAACTGCTGTGCTCTTCCAGCATCACTAATCCAAAACCTGGGATAGATCCCAACCAGTTCTGGGGATTTGTCCACCTTAGAAACCTCTAGCTTACCCAACACATCTTCCCTACTTATGTCAACGTGATCCAGACTAATCAAACTTCTATCTCTAATCTCAACATTTATCATGTCCCTCTCCTCAGCTCTGACCTAACTCGTCATTTTCACAGTTCAAGTGTAATAATGTTATGCTTAATTAAGTAGGGTCCTGTGATGTCATATATGGTCTTCCTGACAGCAAGTCCTTGACTCAATATCGACTAGTCTTTCATGTTCAAGTGTATTCTTGGAAATTTTTATCATTGGTTGTTTTCCACTGTCTTTCACTATAGTACCCTACACGGCTTCTTAATCACCTTATCTTCCTGCTCTGCTATGGACCTGCATTCTAATCGTTTCTGTTTCTTCACATTTCTGTGTTCAATCATTTACAGCATATTCCCTTGCCTTGTTTGCCAATTGGAAAGTTCTTTCAAAGAGTTGGCACTGGATCAATGGGCTAAAAAGATCACCTTTGGAATGCATCTCAGATTCTGCAATTGTAAAGCATTCAGCCCACCCCTACTCAGAGCAAGAAAAATGCAGAGCCGGCTCTCGCCAAACTCATATAATGTCAATCAATTTGTCTGTACAGAAAACTAGAGCAGGATAAATCTCCAGTTGGAGCAATGTTATGCCCTTAAGGGAAAGTTAAGGCTGGCATAATTAAATGTTTCATGGAACCCAATGGTTCCTAAGTAATCTGAATCTTGGAAGTGATGCAGCAAAGTAGGTAACCAACCAGATATGGGTCATATAAGGTGGATGGGTTTTATGAAAGTTTGTGAATACTTTTGGATATATGAAGAAATTTTGCAAAAAAACCTTCCCATTAAATATTAACTTAGAACAGAACTGTGCACAAGATAAATGCATGATATATAAAGCTCAGGGATGTTTTTGGCCAAATATGTTTTATTATTCCTTATTGTTATAATGATAGTCTGCATCAGATTTCTGGGAAGGTTTCTTGTAAAGCTTTAGCTTTAATTTAGTTTTGACCAACTGAACTGAAGACGAAAGGGTAGAATGGAGCAAAAGTTAAAGCTTCCAGCTAAGATCTGTGTGTAACTATCCATAGTGTGTGCTACTACATTACCTTTGGCCACCTAAACTTTATAAAATCTCATTATACGATATCAGCTGATTTATTATTACGTCTCTCTGTCACTTAGCCATCCACTTAGAACACAAAGCTAAATTTAATAAATGTATTTAAGTTATTTTGTTGCTTTATCATGTGATCATGTGTTTTACTAAAATAAACTTTGATTCCAACAATACTGTTCTAGTATTTATTTCCAACATTGAAGTTCAAGCTCATTCCTGTGCAGTTATATCCTTAAATATTAATCTTGTCATAGTTGTTTATTTTTATATACACTGACTCACTTATACCCAATGACACTAATACAGTGAAAGTAATTACATAATAAAACTAACAAAGTCATATAAAGAAGAAAATAGCTAAATAGCTGCAATGGTTAGTACCGTTTCTCAAAAACACCAATCTCTGGAATTTTTAGTGCTGATTGTTCAAAAAATTAATATTAATTTCATTGACAGAATATAAATCTATTCAAATCATTTTAATCATTGATGCAGATGCACAATCACCCTTATTTTTAAAGATTTGCTGGGAGAGAGAGAGAGTGTGGGGTGATTTGGGGGAGAGAATGAATGTGTAAGTGTGTGTCTGTGTGTTTGTGTTTTTTCTCAATTTTACTTCAATTGTCTAAGACATGAAAAGTCCATCTATGAGAATGGAACAGATTTTTTTCATAGATTCAAAAACATTATTTTAAATATTATTTTCAAATTCTTAAAGGCTTTAGCTATGACACCTCCATGACATTACTAATCTCATGTTGACCTCGCTGTCACTGCATGAAATAGCCACAATATAATATCCCAATCAAAGTAGTGCTTCATGGTGTGCTGAAATAGACTACCTCAATCTTATTTGTATTGAACTACTACTACTTGTGTTTTTGTGGTGTGGAACCTGTTATTCACAATGATAAAGCGAATGGATCACAACAGTAGACCTGTTGCAGCAGTACTCGCTCATTTCCTGAGTGCAGGCCAAGAATAGCGCTTTTCCTTTCAATAGATGAATAGCTTTTAGTCATTGCAATGTCCTTTGTGACATGGCTTAGGTGCCTTTTCTTTGTTGAGGTTTAAATAAATTTTCAATCATGATACAGGACAGCAATATTTTTATGATTCATGTTTTGATAGCAATGTTTCAAAACTCATACTGAGTGATTCATGTTTCTGTTTTTTGTTTCACTATTGCTCCTAGGTGGTACATGGTATCAATATATAATGTGGCCTTTTCCTGTTTGTTATGGACCAGGCTAGACCCCCCTCAAAACATTTCAAGCAAATGGCCCAGACCATAACTTTGTGAGTTCTTTTAAGCAGGTGTAACGTGGATATCCCAGGATGGATGCAGTTGGTCAAACCATGTAGTTTTAAACAAAACAGAATTTATTTACAAGATTTTCAAATGAAACACAAACAAAAGAGAACAAAATACTGAGCAACTTAACCTCTCCAAAAACCCAACAGATCATCCCAACTTAATAATGCTGTTCCAAATAGTTGCAACGATCCTCATAAACACCCCTGGCTGAAAAGGTAAAATCAAATACAGGGTCTTACAAGAGAGATGTCAGGGAGAGAGAGAGTATCAGCATGGATCTGGTTCTTCAGGTCTGGCAGCTTCAAAAATACTACTGTGCTAAAAACAAGCCAAACCAGAGTAAAGGTGAGCTGGGAGCACTGGTCACTCCCCTTTCATTGTACAAGTGCTTTTTCAAAAAAATTGAAGACTTTTTTCCGGAGGCAGCATCTGTTAGCTATAATCAAACTGGCCCTAAAACCCATACAAACCCAGACTTTTCAGAGTTTGTGTATTTTATGACCTCTGTCAAAAGAAAGGACAACATAACCTTATTAAAAGAGCAACATTGTCACATGTTGAAGGGGACACAGGAAGCAATGGACAATTGGGATGATAAATGTGAATATAGGTATTTCACAAATTGAAGTAGAAAATGGCAAGAGTAAGTGGCAACAAAATAAAATTTTGAGGGTATTCAGCTTAATGTTCAAACTTTTAACCCCAACTGCTCTACCCACTGCCTATCTGATATAGAAGTACATCCAGAGCTTAAAAATGTGTTGCTGGAAAAGTGCAGCAGGTCAGGCAGCATCAAAGGAGAAGGAGAATCGACGTTTCGGGCATAAGCCCTTCTTCAGGAATCTTCAGGCTTATGCCCGAAACGTCGATTCTCCTTCTCCTTTGATGCTGCCTGACCTGCTGCGCTTTTCCAGCAACACATTTTTAAGCTCTGATCCCCAGCATCTGCAGTCTCACTTTCTCATAGAAGTACATCCACCCAATTTATTGTAATAGGATAACTTAATTTATGTTCAATGATAAATATATGGTTCCAACACTTAATTAGAGTTGTGACTTTATGTCCTCAACTATATACAATTTATATTAATTACCCAGATGAAGGCATTGACTGTATTGCGGCTAAAATTTCAGAAGATATAGAGATAGGTAGCAAAGCAATTTACATCAATGCTTAGAAAATAGGTATAGGCGATTTGGTCCTTTGAGCCTGCTCCACCATTCAACATGATCTTGGCTGATCCTGTACTATGATGCCATCCTCAGGGGAGCAATGTACCATCCAGAGTCTTGTTTTTTTCCTATCTGCAGAAATGGAATATCATGTGAGCAAATGTGAATGTTAATTTTTGCAGGAGGTATAGATGATAAAAGTATTATTTAAATTTTGAGAAGCAGAATGCTATGCACAGAATATCAGGTATTCTCATAGATGAATCACAAGAAGTTAGCTTGCAGTATTAGGGTAACAGCTAATTAGGGGTTAGTACTGCCAAGTGGGAAGGGTTCCAGGGCAATAAGTGGCAATCTAAGTGAGGCAGTGTTCAGGAAGGTTGACTTGAGTAGGGTAAATTGTGTCTATCAAAGGAGGGTTGGTGAGGATGGGGGGGCATTGGACGGTGGTGGATTTGGGTCAGGTGCAGCAGGGAATAGTGTTTGATTGGTTCTGGCAATGGGGGTTGGGAGTGGTGTCATGTTTAGTGGTAGGGTTGAGGTTTGTGTCAGTTCAGTCCCGAAATCGGGGAGGGGGAGGCAGGTTGGATCAGCTCCATTGGTGAGAGTGGAGTGAGGGGGTAGGTGATTAGGTACAAAGTAGGGCAGGGATATTGGGTCAGGTTCTGGGGTGTCTAAGTTGTCTGGCAGAGGGGTAGTTGGGGTTTGAAAGTTAATTAGGGTGTCTGTTAAATAGTTGCTCAAGAGTCAGATCATATATTTAATTGTTTAACTTTTCACAAGTACTGATTTTACTTAATATCATTGGAACCCTCCAAAGTTTCAATTTTAAATCAAAACTTTTGGAGGGTGTCTTGTGTAGAGGCATTGTCTAATGGAATATTCAATTTCTTGGGCAATTTCTTCAGAATGTGCCTGATAGGTTTTCAGCAGAGTCCTCATGTGCAACTCCCATCTGTTCTGTGCTGGAATAAGGACTGTCTGACCAGCAGAAATTCCAGGTTAAAAGTATCTTCCATTTATGATGGAGATTAAAGAAATATATAAAAGAAATACAATGCGCAAACCAGCTAAGGAACAATCAGAACACATAACATTCATTTAGCTGAGGGCTATTTGAGAGCTGTAAGTAGTTTAGTAATTAAAGCCACTGGTCACCTGGAGATGTTCTTCAGGGTTGACAATTAAAAGATTGAGAGATTGCATTCAAATTAGTTAATCAAGTTGTGCAGTACTTTTTTTTAAACTTACAGCATCAAGAATCAGCAACTCTTGACACATAGTAAGCTGAAGTCAGATTTGATAGAGATATTCAAAATCAAGAGGTACCTAAACAGAATAGATAGCGCGAAAGTATTCCAACTCGTGAGTGGATCAATAATGACAGGGCACAATTATAAAGCAATTAGTAAAAGAAGCAAAAGTGACAGGAGGTAAAACTTTTTCATACAAGGTCTGAAATGTCCAGCCAGACAATGCATTAGAAGCAAGTTCAACTGAAGCATTCAAAACAGAATTGAACTGCTATTCAAAATGGAAGAACTTACAGTTAGTAGAATGGCTTAAAGTGAATTCATCATTCAGAGAACTGGTCCCCAACCTTTTCAGTATCAAAGCTCACTTTGCTGAGACAATTTTCTTCATATTGCACGTGCAGTATCAGAAGTCTTTGCATGTGTAGTTCTGGAGGCTTACACATGCACAGTCGATTAGGTTGCTTGGTGTTGGCAGATATTGCTGTCAATAATAGACACTCGGGTTCTTGAGGAGATCAGAAGTGCAGAAGCAACCTCAATGCTCAGGTAAAGCGGCATTGCCTCCTGAAAGTTTTGTGGCACACATCCCATCTTTTTCTGGCGACTGAAAGTGACTGATCCAGAGAGCTGATACTGACAATGATGAACCAAATGGTCTCCAACACTGTAACAATCCTGTGATTTCTCCCCCATACTGCACCAACCTGCTATCACCCTAATCTTACCTTATAGCCTGGCATTTATTTCCTTTTTAAGTCATCTCATTCATTTTCCAAAGATGTTATTGAATCATTTGGAATTAGTCTTTCAAGCTATGCACTCCAATTTAACATAACTCATTGTGTAAAAATGAATTACCTGCATCTTCCCTAGGTTCCTTTGCCAACCACCCAAAATTTGGATTCTCTGTGATAGTTTCTCCTTGTTTCTCTTATCAAACTCCTTCATGATTCTGATCAGATCTGTTAAATCTTCTCTTTGTTCTAAGGAGAACAATGTCTAAGAACTGGTTAATCTATTTACACTAGACCTTGTTTGGAGTTTTTAAAAATCTTTTGCAGTGCTTGTTTTATACTTTGCTCATCAGAATGTTTTCATAAGTGTCATCTTGTTTCATGAAAGCTAAGCTTGTCTTATGCCTGTTGTATTTCAGCCGCTATGAAGTCACATGATACAACTTCTCGGAATACATCCAGCTATAGTTGGCAATCCTCTATTGACCTCCTATAATATAAATAAATGTCTGGCATGTAACCAGGGTAGTATTGGCTGTATTTTTCTCTCAGTGCCCAAAATGTAATGGATTTTTACCACCAGATGCTGCAGGTTCAGCTTCTATGTCATATGAAGAGGCTGGCTGTGAGATTTGTTATCCCTGGGCTCACATTTGTATAATTTGTTCAGCTGTGACCATTAGAGCTGTTTTGCATCTTACTACTCTCGTAATTATTGCAACAAGCACTGTAACAGCTTGTAAAATATTAGATTGCAATAATGTCATCACTTTTTTGTGATTCATTGCCACTGCAAATGTTAAAAAATGCAAATACAATTTAATAGTACATCCACACTGTTAAAAGCTAGGAACAGTCAGAGGAATTTGTAATAGGTGGGGAGGCTGGATTTGTTCACCAATGTTCTCAACCATGTCTGACATGGTGCCTACTATTGAATTTCTACTTTTATAGTCATAGCTGCAGAATCAAGTTAAGCCTGGAAAATTATTAATCTATACAAAGCCAATAAACTGAACAGCCAGTTTCCTGCAACATTTAGAAAATGCCAATATGGACAATTATTATACCATCAGTTTTATTCAATAACCAACTCCACTTCAGACTCACAGAAAAATAAAATCTGTATTCATTTGCCCAAAATTTTGAAGTGTTAAGTGTCAAGAGAGATGGAAGAGAATTGGGATTAAATAGGGTGGAGGAGAAAACTACAGAAGAAAACTGCCAGCTGATTGCATCTTGTCTATTATTTGAAACTTTGGCATCAGCAAAACTAAAATTTCAATCTAATTAGTATGGGATGAGATTTTCAGAAAAGTAGAGAGACAAATTCGAATTAATTCAGTACCAATTTGCTCTTTGAAGAAAGTGAATTCCTAAATGTCAAGTTGAACCTCAATTAGATCTGCTCATAACATTGAAAGGACTCCTGAACTTGTGGGGATGTTAACGCTTGCCTTTGCTGCTTAATCTTTGTTGGGTGAATGTCCATTTCTAATTGAGTCACAGAGTTTTCTCAGAGCTTGCAATCAGTCTCTTGACCTCATTAAATAATTAACCTTCTACCGATACAAACATACCAAGTGGAAATTGTAGGCCCAGGATAAAAATGTTTTCGAGAAAGTCATATTTGTATAATGCAATAGCAAATTTGATTGTGCTAAAGGTACTGAGAAGATACAATGGTATTGGTTCTGGAACACAACCCAACTTACATGGTGAAACTGAGCCAAAACCACACACACATCGCACAGGTAGTGACAGGAAGCCAGTTACAGATTGCATATTGCAGCAAAGAAAGTCAAACACAAACTAAATTCTAATCATGGAATAGCAAAATTCTGGTGCTGTGCCAACAAGATCCAAGTGTTGACATTACTTGAGGAATACCTGCAATCTTTTTGGGCTGAAAGATCTGGGATGGTAACGGAAGGTACAATGTGTCTGTGGGTTCCACATAGAATCCATACAGTCGGGACATTCAGCCCACTGAGTCCGCACTGACCCATCCCCAACCTAATTCCTGTAACCTTGTTTTCCCCATGGCTAATCCACCTAATTTATATACCCTGGACACTATGGGCAATTTAGCATGACCAATTCACCTAATTGCACATCTTTGGACTGTGTGAGGAACCCACACAGACACAGGGGTAGGTGGAAACTCCACATAGACAGTTGCTAGAGGGTCTCTGGTGCTGTGAGGCAGCAGTGCTAACCAGTGAGCAACAGTGACCCATGTTTAGAGTCATTAAGTCATAGAGATGTACAGCACAGAAACAGACCCTTCAGTCCAACTCGTCCATGCCGACCAGATATTCCAACACAATCTAATCCCATCTGCCAGCACCTGGCCCATATCCCTCCAAACCCCTCCTATTCATATGCCTATCTAGATGCCTTTTAAATGTTGCAATTGTACCAGCCTCCACCACTTCCTCTGGCAGCTCATTTCATACACGTACCACCCTCTGTGTGAAAAAGCTGCCCCTTAGGTCTCTTTTATATCTTTCCTCTCTCACCCTAAACCTATGCCCTCTAGTTCTGGACTCCCCGACCCCAGGGAAAAGACTTTGTCTATTTATCCTATCCATGCCCCTCATGATTTTGTAAACCTCTATGAGGTCATCCCTCAGCCTCTGACGCTCCAGGAAAAACAGCCCCAGCCTATTCAGCCTCTCCTAATAGCTCATATCCTCCAACTCTGGCAACATCCTTGAAAATCTTTTCTGAACCCTTTCAAGTTTCACCACATCTTTCCAATAGGAAGGAGACCAGAATTGGACGCAATATTCCAATAGTGGCCTAACCAATGCCCTATACATTCGCAACATGACATCCCAACTCCTGTACTCAATAATCTGACCAATAAAGGAAAGCATACCAAATGCCTTCTTCACTATCCTATCTATCTTTCAAGGAGCTATGAACCTGCACTCCAAGGTCTCTTTGTTCAACAACACTCCAGAGGATCTTATAATTAAGTGTATAAATCCTGCTAAGATTTGACTTACCAAAATGCAACACCTCACATTTATCTAAATTAAACTCTATCTGCCACATCTCAGCACATTGGCCCACCAAATCAAGATCCTGTTGTAATCTGAGATAACCTTCTTCGCTGTCCATGACACCTCTAATTATCTGCAAACTTACTAACTATATCTCTTATGCTCACATCCAAATAATTTATATAAATGATGAAAAGTAGCGGACTCAGCACCAATCCTTGTGGCACTCCACTGGTCACAGGCCTCCAGTCTGAAAACCGACTCTCCACCACCACTCTCTATCTTCTATCTTTGAGCCAGTTCTGTATCCAAATAGCTAGTTCCTCCTATATTCCATGAGATCTAACCTTGCTAACCAGTCTCCCGTGGGGCACCTTGTCGAATGCCTTACTGAAGTTCATATAGATCATGTCCACCATTCTGCCCTTATCAATCCTCTTTGTTACTTCTTCAAAATCAAGTTTATGAGAGATGATTTCCCCCATGTTTAGTTTGGCATGGATTCCATTCTCTAAAACGGTTTGCTGTTCTATTAATATGTTGATATAATGCAGCTAAAATTGATATTTTGATAGTAAAAGAACATTTTGCATTTTAAATAATAGTTTTTTCCCTCTTTTCAAAATATATAGATTGATCAATGGAGCAAGGTGACTAATATAGCTGTAACAACAATGGGATGAATCTTATCCAAAAGCAATAAATTCAAGTCAGGTCCTGTTTCATGGAGTAAAACCTGCTGCAAGGCCAATTGAGTTTTTTTGCACTCTCTCAGACTCGCCGTATTAAATCACATGTGTGCCCTATGGTGGGAGACATGTCCAGTTTCCACCTTATCTTACAACGTGCTGTCCCTGGAAAAAGTGCCTCTCACAAAGGTATCCCAGAATTCACCACCAGTCCATGTGCTCATGTTATTTTAAAAATATGTGTGCACCCACAAAATTCTGGCAGTCCAGAACTGCCATGAATGGTTCCTGACATTTTTCCCTGGCATGGGAGATGGGGAAATTCAGGGTTCAAGAGATCTTACTGGATGGCATTGTACACAGACAGCGATCTCTACCCCAAGACCAGCAATGGATGCCACAATACCAGACCTGCCAGCCTGGTCTGAGGTTGACATCCAGATTAAAGCACTTTCAGCCATGTGGAGGAATGCATAAAAATATTGGAACACTCAGTCTCTGCTACTGTACCCACCTCCTACCAAGGTTGATGCTCTACAATTTTCTGCCCAATCACCCTCACCTACTCTAACCATTGATACCACTAATCCTGCATGCCCTCTACTTTGCCTACCATAATACCTACCTCTCCCTCAGTTCATGAGAAAAAAGATCCATAATTGGGCAGAAAAATTCAAGATGGGTGGTGTATTGCCTGTTATTTTGTTCCTCAAGAATTATGAGGAAAGGATCCTGATTGTGACTGTCTTAAACAGGCCCTAGATTGGAGGCTTCCCTTGACTTACTGTGTTGGGATTCCCTGAGTGAATGCTACCATCCTTGACCTGACTGAGGCCTACTGAAAACCATAACAAGCTTCCTTCTGTTGTGACTATACCAAACAGCATAGAATGACAGCAGTAATAAGAATCTGGTGCCTCTGGCTGAGGGGGCAACTCATAAAAAGAAAAGCAAGATAATGCTAAGCAGGGATGCTATTAACATCCAGATATGTTCTGAATGCGTGACTGAAGATGTAGCTTTGAAGATGCAGTTCCCCATGCCAAAGGATGTCTACCATTGTCAACCAAGGCAGTGGGCAGCCTGTCACCATCTCAGCTGGTAAAGTTGCTCTTGTATTGAGAAGTAGTGGTAAAACAAAACATTATTTTTAGGAATACATTAGGTGTGTTGTACAAGGGATAATGGTGCTGATCCTTCTAACATTCCTTGACAGCAATCTGAAGGTTCACATGTAGACATGATACCTTACACCAGTCATGTTGCTAACAGAATGTAAACAACAAAGAATACCATTATAAGTCCATACACATTTGATGAGAAGATGTAACAGAGGAGAACATCCTATTGCATTCCTTTATGGCTACAATTCTGTCTGGTGTAGTGCCAAAGGACTAGATGATGTGAAGGTTAAAGGAGAAGGTGTATTAT
Organism: Chiloscyllium plagiosum; assembly: GCF_037043375.1. Taxonomy (NCBI): domain Eukaryota; kingdom Metazoa; phylum Chordata; class Chondrichthyes; order Orectolobiformes; family Hemiscylliidae; genus Chiloscyllium; species Chiloscyllium plagiosum. Next base: position 29,510,524 of record NW_028270141.1, on the reverse strand, counting down.
GTCATATTTCCAAAGTCACCTTGTTATTGTTGTCTTAACTGTAAAACCAGATGAATTGTTCAATGAAAGATACACAGAAGAAAATCATTTGCCTGCTGTTATCGTGGTGATTATGTGAAACAATGGTGATTTCTTTTGTGCTATTTTTGTTATTGTGTGATGCAATATGCTAGAAGGCCCACAGATAAAAGGACTCACATTAATCTAAGTGGTTAATTGAAAAACAGCTATCAAGCAGTAAATATGTCCCCTGATATTCTTGGACTTAGAGTATAGTACAGTAGCTTTATTTGTCATTTCTACCATATACAGCTGGTACAATAAAAACGAAACAGCGTTCTTCCAAAACCAAGGTGCCATATGAACACACAGACTACACGAGTGTACGGTCATACACAGTGCAAAATAAAGTGCATGGAAAAGTGCAAAACATGCTAGACAGCACAGTAATTCCTGACAAAACAAAACAATGGACACAGTGGTGGATAAAAGAAAGAAATGTACACAACAATTATGTCCTCATTTTGATAGTTTGCATTGTTTGCAACTGTTGTTTGCTCAGAGAGTGATAAGGGTGTGGAATGCCCTGCCTGCCAATGTAGTTAACTCAGCCACATTAGGGAGTTTTAAACAATCCTTGGATAAGCACATGGATAATGATGGGATAGTGGAGGGGGGTGAGCTGAGAATAGTTCACAGATCGGCGCAACATTGAGGGCCGAAGGGCCTGTTCACGCTGTATTGTTCTATGTTCTCCAGAGAAGTTAGAAATGGACAATAAATGCTGGTCATGCCAGTAACACTCACATCCCAAGAGCAAACACAAATATCACGCACCAAATCCTGTGCCCTAAGTTTACTTAGCTCCAGTCCCTTTACTCAAAGTATCTACACACTGATGTAGATATTCTGACAAAATTAAAGCACTTCAGAATCTAAAATCATCTGTCACAATGTTCCTTAAGTTTTAAAGCAGTTTGCTTTGTGTGTTTTTTGTAAATCTTCTCCTGAGACCTGCACCATATTAAGTAAAATCAATGAAAAGGTAAAGTTGCACATGGTTTTACAATAGATTGTAACTGAGCTGAAAATGTGTTGCTGGAAAAGCGCAGCAGGTCAGGCAGCATCCAGGGAACAGGAGAATCGACGTTTCGGGCATAAGCCCTTCTTCTGCCCGAAACGTCGATTCTCCTGTTCCCTGGATGCTGCCTGACCTGCTGCGCTTTTCCAGCAACATATTTTCAGCTCTGATCTCCAGCATCTGCAGTCCTCACTTTCTCCTCAATAGATTGTAAACCCACTGGTAGTTTGAAATTCGCCTTACTTCTATAAGATTAAAGCTGGAGACTAGAAATTTAAATTAATATATGGTAAAAGTAATCTGAAAGCATGGAAACATAATTTGTCAGTTCAGGCAATTGAGCTGAATTTTGAATTCTCAAGAGACCTTGATTGATGGATAGACTGACTAACTTACACCCAGGGCTTGCCATGTATTTTGCAATGATTGTTTATGTCATTTTTCAACATCTTGCAACAACTGCTGCCTGTTCTTATAAGGAACCTCAATTGTTTGGATAATGCACAGTTTACTTCAAACTGAAAACAGCGCGTAAGATACAGAACATAATTGAACACTGCTACTCACATGTAAACAGAACAACAATCCAATTCACACACTACAATATTATATTGCCTTGGGCACCGGACTACAATGTGGAAATCACAACGTAACTTGTTTTTAACTGAGTAAAACTTGTCTTCTATTTTGTTCTGTTTTCACTTCATAATTTGCCAAGTGCAATAACAGGAAATTCTCTGTTAAAACCTGCAATGTTGTCACATCAAGAAAACATCTTAGCTCAAAATAAAATCTAATCACATTAAAATTTCCTCTGAGAAAATTATAGATTTAAAGGTTACCACTGGCAGCTTATCTGTCACATTTCATGTTTTTAAGGTCAACAGTTTTCAAAATCACATTCACCTATGATTTTCAATAACTCATTTCAGGACTTTTTTGTCTCAAGGTCATGTGCAAACAACACTAAGGACAAATGACATTTGATTGATAGAATCCTGTCAGAACCAGTCTCACACACTGACCTATGTTTGAAATGTTCTAACAGCTTTCAATCCTACCCTTCAGCCAACCCAATTGAAAAACAACTGGAACTGTTCAGTGGTTTTGCTGCAAGACATGTAGAGGCTGACAGATGGGATAAAATGGTGACAGTTGGCCTGTGTGGTCCAGTGGGAATGAACCACTAGCTATCTTCAAGTGCACCTTCCACTTCATTACAGATGAACATGTAAACATTACACATTGGCACCAATTTATTCAGATGAAAGAGACTGAGCAATAGCCATTTTATCTGCACTTGTTTCAAAGCTTGTTGAAAGATTCTGTCAAGTATTATGATGATAGAGAGAGTAAGATGCTTTTATCTGCATGAAAGACAGTGAGAATGGAAATATATGTTTTGCTCGATGCAAACGTCATCATTATAAAGTCACATACAGTGAAACTGAGACAAGTCAAATCGGGAAAACCCAAAACTCTGGCTTCGCTGAACTTGTTGGCCATTCCTGATGACTGTTTAGAAATGCAATAGAAACTCCAGATTATCTGAACTTATGTCTGAACACATGTCATTGAACCGCACCAATCAATTAGAATGGAGTTAGGACATATTAAAGTGCAAAATCACAGCTGAGTTTGAAGCAATGGCTACAAACTAGTCTCATCCACACCATAAATAAATATGCAGCAAGAGACTGCATTTTTAATACTGATGAAACCAGAACATTTAACTGTCTTTGACCAGATTGCTTTTTAATGTTTAATGATGAAATGTATCATAGTGGAAAGTGAAGCAAAGGGAGACCTCACCATTATGGTCTGCGCCAACATGGGTTACACCAATAAGCTATTGCTTCTAGGGATAGGAAAGTCCAAAAAGCCACAAGCTTTGGGAATGTTAAGACACTGCCCATACAGAATAAAGTTAGTAGCACCTCCTGGATGACTAGCAGCAATGTTTGAAAGATGAAAAAATGTATCAATGGAAGAAAAGGAAGATTATCACTGATGACCCTGAACAGTCTGACAAATGCCCGCACACTCACCTGCCACCTTCCTAGATGAAGCTTCAAAGGCCATAGAGATGTTCTGGGACTTAGCACTGCAGCAGAAAGACATGTCTGACTGCATTGACAACATGAAAGGCTGTATCACACTCATCTGAAAAGAGCACACTTCACAGAAAAACATTACTGAGTTTTTCTCGAGCTAATGGCCAACATTGCTTTGGTGCCTTTTACTGTATAAGGTCAGGCTATTGTAAAGTATGAACAAATTGAAACATGAAAACTTTTTCTGCATATTTACTGCATTAATGTATTTTCATTTACATATTTTGATGATGCATTCAGAGGCAAATTGTATTGCACAGGAGCATCCTCAGCTAGCTCAAAGCTGCACTTGATATGAATTTGTGGATGAGACTCCAGCCATTTGACTTAATAAATGTTACTATAGCAGCAAATTAAATACTTGAATTTGCAAAATGAACTAATATTTAAACGTAATTATTTCAATTTATTTTGTAGGATCATAACAGTATTTTGCTTTGTTATTTCTATATTTCTTAAGCTAACTAATTAAAATTAAAATTCTGTTGCTGAGACTTTGAATTTCAATTAAAGTTGGTATGAACTGGTGAAGAAATGCAGATCTTTTCTGAGATGGCGTAACTCCTTTATAGGAGTTAGTAATGTGTTCTAATTCTGGCACGGATTTTCTTTACATCTCAACGGCATTTCAGTTTGTCTGCAGAAAGATGTTCTGAGCAGCAACCACCCACACACAGCACACATCCAGAATCATAATCACACACTGCAGCATTATGGTCAGCAGGTCCTCAGTAATGCAGCTTGTTAAGTCTCTTTACATTTCATTGTAGAATGCATGTTAGCCTGAAGGACATCAGAATAATGTATGTAATTCCCCTGTAAGGGCTTCATTAAATTAGCCACCACCTACTTTAAAGACTATACAATCTTTCCCCTTCTGCAATATTCTTTTTGATGTTTGCATATTTTATGTGAAAATTCTAAGTTGTTTGTGATTCAAATTTGTATCATTTCCCAAAGCTAAACTTGTAAAATAAAGAAAAACTCATTGCAGTATCAACTTTCTTTTCAAATCAGACAAGTAGCTTTACTTGGAAAAAGCAACTTTTTTGACGTCATCACAAAAATTGTTACGCAGTCATCTATGTGTTTGATGAGAAAGCAAGTCCACGAGACTGATGTTAGAATAAATATTTCCAAAGCATGGATGTTTAATTTTATTCATTTTCAGAAATATTTGGGGGTAGTCAGACTAAGGGCAGATAGTTTTGTTTCTCATTCTTGGCATCAAATTTGGCAATGATGAAATGGTTAGGAAGTCTCTTGTCATTAGTGGTTATGAGGGTTCTGCATAAAATAAATTGGAGCAATCAGATCATAATTCCTAGTTACTTTATGGTCAGTAGGAAAAATCCACAAACTAGAAGATTTTCTCATTATGATTTGGAGATTTTGCTACAGTAAATTGGTGAAAGGGTCTAGAAGTGCACTGAAGAGATTTATTATGAAGTTTCTCATGCTCCAAGATATCAAATGATTAATGATTGACTTTGTTTATACATTGCACTTTGGTAAATAGATATATCTATGTAAACGGCACAGCAGATTCCACATTTCAATATTAAAACAAGTATTTGCCTTCCACACATCCACAATTCATAACTTCTTTTTTTCCCTGCACATGCACATTGGAATCTTTAATATTGATTACATATATCACATGCTGATATGGCTAACAGTGTAAGGATTACCTTTGTCCAGATATAAAAGTGGTTTCACTAGAGACAGCCTACTACTGCTAGGACAATATTAAATCAGCAGATCATGCTCAAAGTAGGCTTTTTGTTTAGAAAACCAAAAGAATCACATCCTATAAATATGACCTGATCTCCATTGAACATATTAAGCACTCAAACTAAACTGCAGCCCTCTTTTAATGAACAGATATCCAAAATACCATATTAAAATATTAATATTTATAGTTCCTATTTTAATCAAACTCTTCGGGAAAAGTTCATGTTTGATCTTGTTTTAAGACTTCTATATCATAAAAAACAATTCTGTTTGCCTTCAGTTACCAAAAATAGTATTGCTGACTGGTTCTTGGTTCTGCGAGATTTTTTTCATCGTTAGTATGTTTGGAGGTAAGGATAGAGAAACAGCAAGTCTGGGTATGCTTAGTTAAAAAGTTAATTTTAGAAAGCATCTGACTGTTGCTGGAACAAGTGCATTTTAGGAATTTGAATCTGCCATTTTATTGACTCTCTTGACATGGCAGTGAGAGAGCTCTGGGATTTTTCTATGCTTGTCAACCCATTAGGATTACCCTAGAGGCTCCATGGTTTAAAAATTATTCTTTCTTCGATCATTTCCAATTATTATTTTTTAAATTACAGAACATTAAAAATGGGATTGTTTGATTGATGGTTGGAAATGAAGAAATCTGGTCACAAACAACCCATTCATTATTCAAGTGTGTTGACTGAAGGTGCAGATCAAATGTAGATATATTGGATGATCAATGATAGGAGATGTAAGATGGGGCAAAACTTCCCATCAGACATCCTGGACTACAACCTTCTGAACATGGGACATGAGTTTATGGAATTCATTTTTAAACTGAGATTCATTGAGCTTTCTGGCTGAGACAGACTAGGCAATATGCAAGACTAGGGGCAGCTGTCTGGAACAGTCATTTAGCTTGTAAAACTAAAGGAAGACCCCCACAAACACCTCAGCTAAAGACAATAAGCACCAGCAAACATACTGGAACCAACAAAAATAGAAAACCATTCAATTTTTAATCAGTTTGCTTGGACACAGACAGACTAAACATTCCACACCATACAAACCTGTTTGTCTTTGAATGTGAAGGCCTTATACTACCAATAAAACTTTAACCTATATCGATCAAAGAGAAATACAGGACACCCAAAACTATCGGAAACCCATTCACTTTTATTGGAGAACCATTCATATCTCATCTAATCATCGTGAGGCTCATTCAACCCCAAGAGGAAGAATAACAGCTCAGTAATCAAATCCAGATTTGGCGTGAGATAAGGGGAACCGACAGTCGGTATAACTGGGAACCCCGATCTCTAAGGAGGTTGGGTTCAGCAGGAGGTTTGGCCAGAGTCAGAGAATCAGCCACAGCCAGTCACAGTGAGTCACAAACTGTAACCATCACAGACTCAGGAAAAGAAAGACAGCAAACAATTTTCTCATCCACAAATTTCCATGTACTAACGAGAGCGACTGAAGCACTGAGATACTGACCGGGGCAGCACCAGTGAAATCCACCACCATCCAAGCTGACAGACGCCACTTCAGAGGTAAGCATAAGGTCATCGAGATCCTCTGTCTCAGCTCAATTAGACAGAGTAGGAAGGGTGGGCTTCAAGACTGATGGTGCAGGCTACCTCTGGGGAAGGGAAGCAGGATAGGATCCAAGTTTTAGCGTTTTCTCTCTTTCTCTCTTTCACCTGACACTGAATAATTAACAGCTCTCTGTAGTTTTAAACCTACAGTACCACATCAAGTCTGCAAGGGTTAACTGGGGTCCTAATTAGCTGTCAGATAAGTCTCACTTGCCCTGATCCGTAACATTGGGCTTTTGGAAAAATTCATTTTTATTAGTTATTGTAATATTTTCAATGCTGCTTGTTTTAATAAAATCAGAACTTCCTTTGTCTCTGAGCATCTGTCTCTTGTTTTTGACCACATTACATGGGTCCTGTGTCAGAACCAGAGGGCTGCTGCACAATAAACCAACCAACACTCCCAACAGAGATGGGACAGTATTGATGTGATGACATGACTAGGAATGTGTAGAACTGAAGTTCCTGACATTAGAACCTGACATTAGATCCAATTCACAGGCATAGACCCCAGTTGAAAAACAAGGACTCACAAAATTATTGCACGTGAGTTTGAAATTACAAATCTTATATCTGCCCTCTGACAAATTTCTTTTCCATTTTGAAGTCCTTGTCGCCATCTTTCAAATCCCAGAGCCCATCATTTCTACAAATTATATTAGAATTTCTCCAATTGGGCACCCTTCCCTGGCATGACAAAACAGCCCGCACAAAAATTGCAAATTAGGACATATGTAACCATGATCTTGATTCAATATCCTTCTTCAGTTCCTTAATATGTCTGCAACTTTAGACAGGGTGATCTATACTGTACTCCTTCAATACTGTTGTGGACCAGACAAAATCCTCTCATAATATATGAAGATGATACCTTTAAAATAAGAAAAAGTTAGGGTCAAGGCTAAGTGTAAAGTGTTGCATTCCAGATGCAATTCGATTGGTCAAACTACTCAACTTTAAACAAAACACACTTTATGTTTACCCTACAGTTAAATAAAGACAAAATTTAAAAAAAAAAATAAACAAGTAGTGGCCTCACTCTATTGAAATAGTCATAGAGATGTACAGCATGGAAATAAACCCTTCGGTCCAACCCTTCCATGCCGACCAGACATCCCAACCCTTTCTGATAGGAAGGAGACCAGAATTGCACGCGGTATTCCAACAGTGGCTTAACCAATGTCCTGTATAGCCGCAACATGACCTCCCAACTCCTGTACTCAATACTCTGACCAATAAGGGAAAGCATACCAAACGCCTTCTTCACTATCCTATCTACCTGTGACTCCACTTTCAAGGAGCTATGTACCTGCACTCCAAGGTCTCTTTGTTCAGCAATGCTTAACAAAATAATATATATTACTAATTAGCTGTTCCAATATAGTGACATCCCATAAACACACTCTGGGCAAAGGCACATTCACTAAAATAGACTGTCTCAAATGCAATTCTAGCAGCAGGAAGAGAACCCCAGCTTTTAGCTGTAACGAGAGAGGAATAACAGCTTCCGCAACCACCTTCAAAACCCCTGCAACCAAAAATCTTGGTTCTGTGGGAGCTTGACCCCATCATTCAGGCTGCTTCTATTGTTCCAACTTTAAAAAAAAGCAAAGGCTTCACAAACTGTTTATATTATTGGCTTTCTGTCTCAACCTTCATTAAAAAAGGACAAAATACATCATATACTGTGTGTTCGGTTTTACAGAGACTTGGCTCACCGCTGCTATACCTGAGTGCCTTGCAACCTGATGGCTTTCAATTCATTGAATGGACCACTCAGCAACCTTGGGCAAGGCAAGGGATGGTAGGGTCTGCCTCCTAATCAACATCTCCTGGTGCTCAGACGTGATGACCCTCGTGGGTCACTGATCCCTGGACTTAGAATATTTAACAGTGAAATGCCATCCATACTACACACTTAACGAATTCATCTCCACTATCCTGAGAGTGGTCCACATACCACCCTATGTGGAAGTGAAGAGTGTACTTGCTGGAGTACACGACACTACAAACAGCCTTGAGACAGAATACCCCAAACCTTGTTCATTGTAGCCAGTGAGGCCAACCTCAAGAATGTGCCACCAGAATTCCACCAACATGTCATTTATCCCACCAGAGTTCCAGACACCCTTGACAATTGCTACACAAGGGGGTAAAAACAATGATTGCAGATGCTGGAAACCAGAGTCTAGATTAGAGTGGTGCTGGAAAAGCACAGCAGTTCAGGCAGCATCCGAGGAGCAGTAAAATCGACGTTTTGGGCAAAGGCCCTTCATCAGGAATACAATTGCTACACAACCAGATCTACCAGATCAATCGCCTGTCCCCATTTTGGAAAATTAGATCACAACGCTGTGCTCCTCCTCCCAGCTTACAGGCAGAAATTGAAACATAGGGACTCAGTATAGAAAGTAGTGCAGTGTTGGTCTGAGGAAACTGAAGGGCTTCTATGGGACTGTTTTGAATTTGTGGATTGGTCCATATTCAAAACCTCAGAGGCTAATCTAAATGAGTATCCCACTATTGTTACAAACTTCATTTGTGAAGACTACATGTCGAAGAGGTTAATTAAAATGTTTTCCAATCAGAAACCATTTACGAACCAGGAGATCCACTCCCTAATGAAGTCCAGATTGTTCAGGTCAGGCGACCCTCATCTGTACTGGAAACTCAGGTATGAACTCCGGGGGCTCCGGTTTCCTCCCACAGTCCAAAGATGTGCAAGTCAGGTGAATTGGCCATGCTAAATTGCCCGTAGTGTTAGGTAAAGGGGTAAATGTAGGGGTATGGGTGGGTTACGCTTCGGCGGGTCGGTGTGGACTTGTTGGGCCGAAGGGCCTGTTTCCACACTGTAAGTAATCTAATCTAATCTAATCTAATCTAATCTAATCTAATCTAATCTAATCTAAACTTTGCAATGCCATCAAGGATGCCATGAGGCAATACCAACTAAGCTTGAGATCATTTGTAGCAAGGCTTACACGACATCATGGGCTACAAAGCAAAGTCAAACACAATCGTAGGCAACAGTGCACCTCTACCCAATGAATGGATTTTATCCTACGCTTGCTTTAAACAGAAGGTAATGAAATAATATGACCTGCCCCCATCAGCCTCGGATGCACCCATATCCTCAGTCACCGCCACGGACATTAGATCGGTCTTTTAAGTGTGAACCCATGGGAAGCGACTGGCCTGGATGAAGTCCCAAGCTGAGTATTCAGATCCTGTGCAGATCAGCAAGTGAGAGTATTCACAGACATCTTCAACCTCTCCTTACAATGATCTGAAGTTTCCATCTGCTTAAAGAAGACCATCATTATCCCAGTACCAAAGAAAAATCATGCAGCATACCTCAATTACTACTGCCAGGTGCCTCTGACATCTATAATTATGAAATGCTTCGAAAGATTGGTCATGGCTCACATGGCTCCAACTTTCCAGATTGCCTTAATTCCTTGCAATTTGCTCACCTGCACAACTGGTCCATGGCAGATGTCATCTCCCGTGCCCTACACTTATCCCTGGAACCATCTGGACAACAAGGCTCATACTTATTGACTATAACTCTGCCTTCAACACCATAATTTCAAACAAACTCATCTCCAAACTCTAGGACCTAGGCCTCTACTCCCCATTCTCTAATTGGATTCTTGACTTCCTGACCAATAGACCACAGTCAGTAAGAATAGGTGACAACACCTCCTCCATGATAATCCTCAAAACCTGTGCCCCGCAAGGCCACATACTCAGCCCCTACTATACTTTTATATACACACGACTGTATCACCAAATTCTGCACCAACTCTTTTTACAAGTTTGCTGACAGTTTGTTGTAAGTGAAATCTCAAACAATGTCAAGATGGAGTACAGGAAGGAGATTCAATGCGTAGCGGCATGATGTAAAGATAACAATTGCTCAATCAACTTCAGCAATGTGAAGGAGCTGGTCATTGACGTCTGGAAGTGGAGTAGAGGGCAAGCCACTGTCTGCATCAATGGTGATGAGGTGGAAATGGAAAAGCACAGCAGGTCAGGCAGCATTCGAGGAGCAGGAAAATCGATGTTTCGGGCAAAAGCCCTTCATCAGAAATGAGGCCCATTCCTGATGAAGGGCTTTTGCCCGAAACATTGATTTTCCTGCTCCTCGAATGCTGCCTGACCTGCTGTGCTTTTCCAGCACCATTCTAATCTTGACTCTGATCTCCAGAATCTGCATTCCTCACCTTCGCCGATGAGGTGGAGATGGTCAAGAGTATCTTCAATAATCTGTCCTAGTCCATCCACGTTAACATATGGTCAAGAAAGCACAACAACACCTCTACTTCTTCAGGAGTATAAGGAAATTTGGCATGTCCATAATAGCACTTACAAATTTTTATAAATGCACCATAGAAAGCATCCTATCTGGATGCATCACAGCATGGTAACTGATCTTCCCAAGACTACAAGAATATAGAATATAGAGTCATGAATATAGCCCAGTCCATCACAGAAACCAGCCTCCCATCCATTGATTTCATCTATACTTCCTGTTGCATTGGGAAAGTAAGCAACATTATCAACGCTTCCCCCCTCCCTCCACCCGACACCAGTTATAGTCTCTTCCACCCTCTTCTGTCAAGTAGAAGATACAAAAGTTTGTATACATATCTGAAAAGATTCAAGAACAGCTTCTTCCCTGCTGTTATCAGACTTTTGAATGGACTTCTTTAATGTTAATGTTGTCTCTGTGCACCTTCTCGGCAGCTGTAACATTGTATCTTGCACTCTCTCCTGTTATCCTAATTCACTTGTATATTAAGATCTGCCTGTAAAGTACATCAGACAACACTTCTTACTGTACATTGGTACATGTGACAGTAATAAATCAAATTGATACCTTTCCTCCGTTGCACAATTCCGTGAGACCACTCACACATGTTTATATTTCACATGTCCAACTAAAACCACAGCATCTCCAATAATGGCTTCATTTTCAAAACTATTACCTCTGCAAGGATATATTCTCAGTCCTTCTGTAACCTCATTACATGCGATAGTAAGAAACATCATCAGTCAATATATAGAAGCTTACCCTATGTTTGTAGATGAAATCACCAAGCATGAGTACATAACTAGCCCCTCATAATAGTTCCTCCTCTGCATGGAACTCCATCGATTTTCATTAAACCTGTGCAAAATGATTTGGCATTCACAGAGTTCATAGAAACCCTACAGCCCATTTGGCCCAACAAGTCCACGTCATCCCTCTGAAGAGTAGCCGACCCAGGCTGAGTCCCCTATCCTATTACTCTGACATTTCACCTAATCTACTTATCATTGAACACTATGGGCAATTTATCTTGGCCAATTCATCTCACCTGCACATCCTTGGAGTGTGGGAGGAAACTGGAGCACCTGGAGAAAACCCATGCAAACAGTTGCCTGAGGCTGAAATAAACCTGGGTCCCTGGCGCTGTGGGGCAGCAGTGCTAACCACTGAGCCACTATGCTGCATTTAATGCTTTCTACATGAAATGCATTACATAAATGTTAGTTCTTGTCCTTCTACAGATATCTAATATTTCTCTAAAACATATTTATAATTGATGTGGAGGTGACGGTGTTGGACTGGGATGGACAAAATTAAAAATCACACAATACCAGGTTATAGTCCAATAGCGCTCCGAAAACTACTACTTCCAAATAAACCTGTTGGACTATAACCTGGTGTATGATATTTAACATTTATAATTATAAATGTGCCTCATAGTTACAGTAATAGCACTGGACCCTGGTTATCACAATCTTGTAAATTAACCTGACTCCATTATCCTGAATAATATCTAGCTGTAAAATTGATTAGCTTATTTGTACATCAAATAAGAACTTGCTTAAGATGAGTCACTTTTCATTCATTGAAATTTCGAGGGAAGGCTTACATTCTCACACCACCCTGAAACACATTGAAAAATTAAGTTTGGTGGGGGTGAGGAAATGGAAAGAATGCTGAAATCACCCAGCACCCATCCATACCAAACGCATCACCTTAGCAATCAAGGGTGGCAGTTTGATGGAGATGGTGTCCTTCATAGGGCTATTCCTTTCTCTGCCACTCTGCCCAGATTGCTCTCCATGAAGCAGCAGAATTTGTAGACGCTCTGTATCAATATATCATCTTATACCACTTTTGAGATATAACCCAAAGCACTTCACATAAGATGGAAGACTTTGACATGAAATGTCTGTGGTTGTGTAACTAAAGGAGACAGCCATTTTGCACACCAAATTTATCACAAAAGCATTGAGAGAATAATTTTATTAATCTAATTTTGGTGCGCTCAGTTGAGCCGCATATCTGGAGAATTCCCTGATTCTTATTTAAGTAGATTGTAAAGAATGGAGCATACATTGGAATCATGATTACAATAGACAGGCAGAGTTTTGTTACAATAACTCAGGGTTAATTTGGCATTCACATGTTTTCAGTGGGAAGCAGAATCTGTGAGGATTACCAACATACAAAGAACAATGGGCAGGAAAACACCTTCTGATATATCCAGTTTGTCCACGACAATTGTGTGACTGACACACACACTTGCTGTGACAACACTGTACAGTTGGGTTGTGGTTATGGTGTTGAACTAATCATAAGTTCAAATCTGATCATGGGAAGCCATGGAACTGATTTCTTCAAATCTGGCAACTTGTTGGCTAGCAACAGTAAAATGAACGATAAGTTCTGGTTGATTATCAGTAAACCATTACTGCTAGCCTAGACATGCCAACATATATCCCCAGATCCATTCTATGTGACTGACTCTCAGAACATATCTCTGAAGTAACCTAAAAAGGAACTAGAACAATCACTAGAAAACCCACATCATCTTCACTGGGCAACCAGTAATGTCCCATCCTGAGTGACATCAACATTGCAGGAATAGAAAAAAACAGCATATGCACACTTCAAACCCCACATTCATACTTTGAAGGTTGTACCTGTGAAAATATAGAAATTTCTCAGCACTGCACAAGAGCATAAGCCTTGACGGTGTATTTCAGTACCACAGTGTACCTCAAATTCACGACTTCTAAAGAGAGAATGCTACCAAGTAAAATATGATATAATATCAATCGTACAGAAATGTTCTGCATTCATAGTGCATTTATTTATCCTTGAATTGTAAAGATTTTCACAAAACCTTTGAACATTGACACATCACTTGCCAAGCCTATAAATGCCCAAGTCAGCCTACTGTAAATGTTAAGTTTTACAGAACTTATGAATGTGAAGATCCTTGTTTGCAGGGATGTCCTCAGCAATGTTCTAAAGTGGTTGTGTATGTCAAAAGTATCAAATCGCTGAAAACTAAGATGCTGTCTTCAAATTTTGAAGACATATCCCTTTCTCCAGAGATCAATGACTTGTGCTGAATACCACATCTTCCATTCACTGTGCAACATAGATGCTGGATGTTATGACTTCTGATTGTTTGCAATGTCCTGTGTACATTGACCAAAAGGCATCTGAAAATGGCTTTGAATAGCTTATGCAAACATCTATATTTAGGGAATTGGCCCAAAATCAATAAATCTTCAAAAGAGGTTTCAAAACTAATTTGATGCATAATACCTTGTGGATATTGAACTAATCAATCTTCAATATTTTCACAACATTGTTAATATATATGAAATCAGAATGCACAATAAATGATGCTCTTTCTCAGTTCACCATCAATATAATTACACAAGATTTCACATTTCTTTTCAATGAGTACTCTACGACCGAAAATATGGCCACACTATGCTAGTGCAATAGGTTAGTTGCTGCTAGAATTTGCCTCTTAGTCATATTTAGAATTTTGATTGATTGCAAAGGATTTTTATAGAATAAATACAATCATGGAATGTCTACAGTATGGAAGGAGGCCATTCTCTGCAAGAACAATTCACTTTCCCCTGTTTTACTGTGTTTTCCACATAGTCCTGCAAATCTTTTCTCCACATATAATTATCTAATGGAAAAATTCAAGGCTACAAGGGGTCTGGGCAGAGCATATAGAGTAATATTGGCAGAAGGATCAAGAATCAGAGTTCACTAATTTAAGGTGATTGGCAAAAAAGCAATATCAGTCCTGAAGAAGGGTTACACCTGAGACAGAGACTTCTCCATCTCCTGATGCTGCCTGGCTTGCTGTGCTCTTCTAGCCTTTTGCTTGTCTACCTTGGAATCCAGCATCTACAGTATTTTTTTGTCTCGATTTAAGAATATCAGTGAGTAAGTGGCAGGGATTGTAGACTGGAAAATGTACTGAATTCTAACTTGGTCTGCTAAACAAACGTCTTACTCTGTGACTATTTAACATGCATTATTTTGAAGAGGTATTACCTCTACTAAAGTAATGAAAAGTTATTTGATACAAGCAAGTACATCAAACATTTGGACAATATCACCGGTAGCAATTTTATCCCACGGTGACAATTGCAGAAAACATCTTCAACATCAGATCACTGAAGCACAATGTTACAGTACCACTCATTGGTTGAACACAATGGGACACTTGGCTATAATTACATGGCAAGTACGCAAAGCATATTGCTGCACTTATTTGGTCACAAGGATTTCCATGCTTCCTGTTCACCTATTGTTACCTCACCACTCAGCCCTTTTCCCCAACCAAAACTGCCCCCCTTTATCTGCAGTTCCCCTTTCATTCACCCCGAGTCCTGAAGAAGGACTACACTCGAAACATTGACTTCTCCATCTCCTAATGCTGCTTGGCTTGCTGCGTTCTTCCAGCTTCCTGCTTGTCTACTTTGGATTCCAGCATCTGCAGTTTTTTTTGTCCCTCACTATGAAAACTACATCTCACATTGAATCTCTTCTATCATTAATATTGGTTTGAAATACAGTTGACAATTATTCTAATATATTCTAACTCTGATTCATGACAACTGAAAAATTGTAAATCATGCTCTTTAATCTCCCACAAATTTTGGTCTAAGTTAAGAAACTAAGGGACATTGTAATTCACACAGGATTCCAATAGGATGAGGTCACGGCAGGCACCAAACCTCATCATTTTGGGACCTGGCTATTTTAACTCTCAGTCTTGATTTGCATTGCGCAAGCCAGCTGCCCAACTGAGAAAGATAATAGGGAAGCTAGCTAGTGATTTCACTGCCACACTGGCATCAGATAGTTCATAGTGAGGGATCACAGGACTGAAGCAAGTTGTGAGGGGGAGGGAGAGAAGGGATGGTCAGGCTCATTGTGTTATTAGAAAGTATGTGTGGATTAGGAGTTTGGGGCAATAGAAGCATAGTCTCTTCTTGTGGGGCAACAAGGAACACCAGTAGGGGTTATTAACTGACCTTGGTGAACCTCTCTTCTTCCTTCTACCAGGTTTCAGTGGTGCGACCAAAGATGGTGACAGTTCACAGAATTACTGCACATATAACTTGGGTACGATATATTAGGAATGACTGGTCTGGTGTCAGATATTTCACACACATTGTCAAAATTTCTTGTACTTTGACTAATTAAGAAATATAGACCAATCTCTCACTCCCAGTGGAGGCTATCTTATAAAAAGAAAACTGAAACACTGTATAGTACAGCTTCATATTAAACATAACCCCCCAATGGATTGTGGGATTGATGAATTTATCAGAATATGATTGAATTATATGGAATACGGTTAGCAGTATCGGTAGTCCCATTTTTTGCAGTGCAAATTCAACAAGTCACCAAACTCATGAGTCAATCTAAGCATTCATACAAAGATATTAAAATAATACATTGCTTACAACTGTGGATCCATTCTCTTTTTGCCAAGGAATGAACAAAACAACATTAAGGATATAAGATGTTTATTTTTCACATGTGCAGCCAGAGAGGTGCAACTGAGGTAGGCCTTGTTAGAGCATCTCATGAATGAACACAAAAAGTGTACAGGAAAATCCATTTCTAGAGTATCATGTTATATAAGGGTGAATGGGTAACTGTTGAAGAATGCCTTAAGTCGCACCAATAACGTGGTCAAACAAAGTTGGGGGAATCTTGAAGAAGTATGACCTACCATCTGGATCCTCCTCATAATCTCTGTAACAAGGTTGATCATATTTATGTAACTTATACATAGTTACTATCATGCAATAATTATATTTTTTAAAAGCCTCTTATTTTACTACTTAGCGGTTTTCCTCTACCAAGCTAGACAAGCAGGTCATTTGTATATCCTCCCATGAAAGAGGATAGTGGCAGAAACTCTAGTGTACAATGCATACAATGTGAAGAGCAATAACTGAATTCAGGTGACAATATGATGGCAACTGTTCCAAACTCAATTTAGCTATATCCTACGTGCTGGCAGCAATGCTAATCTGAAGATTTCCTCAGGCACAGCTTTTAGAAGATTGCCTTTGTAGGTAAGTGCCAGGTGGAAGAATCCTATAGGAGGGAAACTCATGGCAGGAGCTGACAAGGCAAAATCTACTGTCTGTGGTAAAAAGCCATTTACAATCTGTGCAGCAGCAAGAGTGAATCATGAAGCTGGAGCACTGGTCACACCAACATAGATACAGATTGTATTAGATGCTGATTATCTGTAAGAGCCCAAGTTGAGGTTCAAGTGAAGAGCAAATGGACATTGGATGCTCTAGAGTAAAGTTGAAATTTAAAGATGGAGTAATGGCAGGGGCACATTACAGAGCCATTACAGAGTTTCCTACTTGGAAATCAGTTCATGACCTACTGAGGTTTTTGGTGACGATAAACCAATTGGTGAAAGTTTTGCATCATTTGGCAACTACGGTGAAACTTGCAGGACTACTCGGGAAGACACAAGGATAATGCTGAAACCAAAGCATGGAGGATGATTTGCAAAAGATCAAGGAATGTTGACATCCACATGTCTTAAACAATAATGATAAGCTATTTCCAACCATTATTGCTGTTGATGCTTCAGCTAGAGACTTCGGAGCTGTGCTTTCTCAGGATAAGCCAGAAGACTGTGAGAAATGTGTACACATAATAGATATTTCAAGACATGGCATGACATCATAAAGAAGAAGGATCTCATGGTCACATGGAACTTCAGGGGATTTTCAGATTACATCCTGGGCTTGAAAGTGTCATAGAGATGGACCTGCTTGGTGAAAAAGAGTCAGTTAGAATGCATCTACTCACACAGAGATTCCAACTCTGCATTATAAGATTTGCCCATGAAATGATCTGTGCACCTACTCATCAGTAATGTGTCAAAGATTGGTCAGAAAAGAGGTCAGGTCAGTTGAACATGAAAGCCTGCTTGAGTACCAAAAGGATTTTACATTGTAGAGGAATTACTGGTGTATGATGGAAGTCTGGTTGTTTCAGCTACATTGCAAGAAGATATATTTAAAAAGATACACCAAAAAT
Source organism: Chiloscyllium plagiosum (assembly GCF_037043375.1). Taxonomy (NCBI): domain Eukaryota; kingdom Metazoa; phylum Chordata; class Chondrichthyes; order Orectolobiformes; family Hemiscylliidae; genus Chiloscyllium; species Chiloscyllium plagiosum. The sequence continues at coordinate 29,492,605 of NW_028270141.1, read as the reverse complement.
GCTTGGAGATTACCAAGTGAAGAGCCTAACATCAGTCATTGGTGTGGTGGCCTGGAATATCAAAACAGATTGAAAATCTCATAGTCAAGTGAAAAATGTATGCTACTTATATGTCTGAGCAATGTGAGTTGATGATACATATCACTTCCCCCACCACACCATGGAAAAGTGTGGACACTGAATATTGATTTTTGCTACAAACTCTTACTTTATTGCTGTCAACTACACTTCATAGTGGATAGAGATAAAAACATTATGTACCTACATTATGAATATAATTGTCAGGTTATTGCACAAAATGTTTCCAGCACGTCACTCCTGATGAAGTTGTGTCAGACAACAGACCACAGTTTGCTAACAAATGCTTTAAACAATTTGTAGCTAGTGGATTTGATCATGTTACAAACTCACTGAGATATCCACATCCAAACTGGGAAGCTGAGTGTGGAATTTGGAAAGCCAATTCAGTTTCAAAGAAACATTGTTAAATTGCTAGTCCACCATGCCTAGCATGGTTTATTAGAATCCAAGTTGCTGGTGAATAGAAAGCTAAAGATTCAATTCCCCTAAAAACTTAATCCATGCTTTTGCCCACAGGACTACATACATATATATGTTTATATAAACATAAAACAACCAATTCAACTGTGTATAACACACCACGTGTTACAATTGATATCATTGTGCAAGACTGTTGATACACTTGGCTCAAGGACAATAAACATGGATGTAGAGTCTTATCAGGAAGGAGCTGCAAACAAGCAGTGATCATGTATTATCACATATCTGAAGGAGTTGTAAGAAGGAACAGTGGACCCAGATTCCATTGTGAAGTAAATATTGATGACGGATTTGCTCATAAGAGGAAACACCATCTCCATACTTACTCTCTCAAGACTCCTCAGGATTTTATATTTTTCAATCAAATCACCTCTTATTCTTCTAAACCTGAATGGATGCAAGATTACTTTGTCCAATCTTTCCTCATTAACCAACTTGCCCATTCCAGGGATTCGTCTAGTAAACCTTCTCTTAACTGCCTCCAAACACTTACATCCTTCTTTAAATAAGGGAAGCAATAATAAGCATTCCTGAGTGGCCTCATTGGTGTATGGTATAATTAAAACATTACCTTCCTATTTTTGTACTCAATTCCCTTTGAAAAACATTCTGATAGCTTTCCTAATTATTTGCTCTACCTGCATTCTCACCTTTTGCAATTCATGCACAGAGCCACCCAGAGTCCTCTGTATCTCAGAGCTCTGCAATCTCTCATAATTTATATTTTTTTTTATTCTTCCTGCAAACATGCAGAACTTCATATTTTCCCATATTATACTCATTTTTCTTTATCTTTTCCCACTCACTTAATAGTCAACAGACTTCAACCCTGAGACCTATCACTTTTCTAAGTCCAAAGAAGTTGCAATTTAGGAGAACATTGAAATCTCCAGACCATCTGAAATGGTGAAATCAGAAACTTGGGGAGAATGGGCTAATAGTAATATAGACAAAAATGTATAAACATTCCTAATGGAATATTGTGCCAGAGTCCAAGGCTCTGAGAGGATTAATGTTGAGGAATGCCTTAAGTACTATCCACAATGGTGATATCAATATGGACCTGGGAAGGGGGGGGGAGATGGTAGGAAAGGTTAGGATCACAAAGGCATGAGACCTAACATTATTTTCCTCTTCTTAGTCTCTATAGCATGTGTGTCATATAAATAAAACCTATACACACTTGGTAGCATGCAATAAATTACTCCTTCTTTAAGATAAGAAGCTCTTCTTCTTAGACTACCAAGTGGTTTTCCTCTACCAGACCAGACCAAGCAGGCCCTGGAGATCCTGACTAAGAAAGAGGATGTTCGTAGCAAACCATCCAGATAGCTCATACAATATGATGAGCAGTGGTAAGGATTCATCTTGCAACATATTACAATATTGGAGAATTGTTGGAATCAATAGGAGGAATGGTCTATTTCTGTTTGGATTCAGGTTATAAAGCTGATTTAGGTGCAGAGGAAACTACTTCTGTGATTTAGTTTCAATCCCTCTCGGGACTTTCTTTATAGTGCTGGAAGAATTCTTAAAACATACTGATTTATTTTAGCATATGCCTATTTATTTATCAAATTTATTTGGAAGATTGTAACATCCCTGTATAATATTAAATATTAATATTGGCAGGAGTTGCATCATCCACACCCACTTCTTCTAATCTAAAAATATGAATGTGACCACTGATTGACGGTATAGTACTGAATGAGTCAGAGAATGTGAAAACACCTCCATCACTCTATCATTACCTTATACAGTCAATTTTTGAAATGACTTTTGCATGAATAAATTCAGCTGCACTGCATTTATCTCATTTATTATTTAACATCCAGACAGAACCGGTTTTTATGTGAGCTGTTTTCTGTAAGCATACTTGAAGACTATCTTCACCAAAGATATTCGAAGTTACCTCAAAACATAACGCAGTGCGCTATTTTTCTTCCCCTCTCTTCCCCATTAACTATCTTCTAGTATTGATAACATCATGCTTGTTACTTACCTCATGAACCTATGCTCAATTCTCCTGAAAATTCCATTTGAGTGTCTCCCATCAGAATTCCTCTTTTTCCTCTACACCGAAATAATCCTAATTGAAATCATGAGTGACATTCTCTGCCTCTGCACATTTTCTAGTCATATCTTCTTGATTCTCTGCTATCTTCAACATAACTGATCGCACCAATGTCTTTCCTGTTTTACACAGCTTAATGGTCTACCCACACTCAGTTTCTTTGGGACTGACACCTGATAACTCCAGATTGCTGTAAAACAAAACATATTCCCTAACAATTACGTTAATTATAGATTCACCGCAGTACAGTAATAACGACATCCACCACATAAACAGATAATCAATTTTAATATATTTACATTCAGTTGAATATTTGTCACTTTTGTTCCCTTCAGTAGTGCTAGGGCATCAAGCGTCTGATAAGAGCTGCTCATATTCCAATAACTGCATTCCTGCAATATTTATGTTTCTCATAAATGTGGAATTGCAGTTCTGACTCTGACTCTAACACTTCTCACAATTATGCAACAATCCAGATACTTTGTGTACCATTAATGTCATACAAAAAAAAGCTCAAAGATTTAAAATATTACCCTCCAATGTGCAGGAAAATGGTTACCTTCTCCAGGTGGTGTTTTATAGAGCCATGCAGATCTGAAAATTCCCAGTTAAACCTTATTCTGTGGCAATTAATTGATGAGGGAGGGTAGCATTGAAAATTCTAAATTTAGTCTGAGTTCTTCCTACCAAAGCTGAGTTGACCAGATTCTGATTCAGATTAAGATTCTGCATCTGACATCATCTGCTGATATTGAGACAAAAATGCTTTTCTAAATTGTTTGGCAGAAGAGAATGGTGCTCAAATGTGATAATGACAATGATTGAGTATGGATCCAACACTCAAATTTGAGGCCATATATGATGAAAACACAAGGCATAAGGCACTTGGACGTAGAATCGCTTGGTGTAAAACTTGGATCCTGACCACCATCTTGTTCTACTGCAACTTGTGCCATTCCAGTTGTAAAATGGCTTCCTAATGTTGCATATGTATCATGCCAGCCAGACTGAGCACCACCTTGGTGAGGATGTCAGCTGGACATATACAGAGCAGGCAGGTTTTAACATTAGTCAGCATCTGATGTTCACTTATCAACAGCAGGACCATTTTGAGGATTGCCAGTTTGTAACCTGAAACATGTAGCTGAACACATATTCAGCAGTCAGAAGGAAGCCATTATCACCATTTCAGGGTTCTTGTTGAATGACTTTGGCTATCACTGATTGGAGAAGCATTTCATAGTTTTTTAAATTTGCCCAAGCCAACAGGCAATAAAGTAGGGTGTGCTGTAAGACTTTGACTTTACTTCATAAGTTCTGATCAAATCATTTGCTTCCAGACATGGGTGTAACTTTGGACTACAGAATGGCAGGAGGTACAAGTAGAGGCTGCTGGAGGAGGGACGAGGATGATTGAGAGAATGACACCCAGTCGAAGGCTATAAAACAGAGGATGTTCAGGGAGTAATTCTCCTTTTTCAGCCTCAGCATATGAGATGACCACTGATTCATTAAAGGTGCACACACTGAAATCTGACACCTGTTCAGTCAAAGTTGCAACCAGAGCAAGGCAATACGATATTACTAGGGGCTTTGAAGGTGATCACGGCCATATATTTTATATGTTGGTATGTTCCAGTTTGGAGAAGACAACAGTTACAGCATCTGAATTTGCTTCTCTGTATCCCTGCAGAAGTGAATAAATCACATTCTCTCTTGCTGGATGGAAACATTCAGAGTGAGCAGTCAACTCTGCAAAGATTGCAGCTTCTTCGTAGCTTAGAATGCCTCTGATAGGATGCATATTGCATTGCAAACACAGAGGGTCCCATGCAAGATACACATTTATATCGAAGAGATATTGGGCAGCAGTTACGATAAATTAATTGTGTGGCATTCCGCTTGCCAGATGCATTTGGGATCATCATAACAAACCAGAAGATGGTTACTGGGTTATAGGAGTTTCCATCAAGGGCAAGGGTCAAGACTTCAGGCAGCATAAGTGGAATGAAAGTTCACATGAAATGTGATAGAGAAGGCTATTGGGGTACAAAAGAATGCTTTTACGACGTGAATAACTCTGGAGAACCCTTTTAACACTCAGCACAGCATCAGCAAGATTTATGGTGGTCTGCTAAATGCTACACAACCTTTTCAGCAATTTAGTTTACTCACTCATTGGATATGGGCTTTGTTGGCTGGGCCAGCATTTATTACTCACTCTTAGCTGCACTGTGCTACTTTCTTGAATCATTACACTCCATTTGGTGCAGGTAGACTCAGAATGCCATTATGGAGTGAGTTGCAGGAATTTGACTGGGTGAATTGAAGGAATGGTGATATATTTCCAGGTCTGGATGGTGAGTTGCTTGGATGCAACTTCCTGGTGGTGCTAGTGATGTTCCTGTGCATCTGCTGCCTTTAGCTTTCTGGATAATAGTGACTGTGTGTTTGGAAGGTGCTGTCCTGGGAGCCTTGGTTAATTTCTGCGGTGCATTTTGTAGATCATATACAATGCTGTTTGAGTGTTGGTGTTAGAAATAGTGGATGATTGTAGACATGTTGCAAATCAAGTGAGCATTTTTATTCTGAATGATGTCAAGCTGCTTGAGTATTTTTTGGAGTTGTACTCATCCAGGCAAGTGAGGAGTATTCCATCATACTCCTTACTTGTGCCTTATAGATGGTGGGCAGGTTCTGGAGAGTCAGGAAGTAAGTTATTTATAAACACCTTGAATTCCTATACTCTGACCTGCTCTTGTAGCCACGTATTTATATGGTTAGTTCAGTTGTGAATGTAATCCTCAGGATATTAATATGAGGGGGGGGGGGGAAGGCATTGGGATTCAGTGACAGCAATGTTATTGAATGTCAAGGACTATGGCTAGATTCTTTTCTTGTTGAAGATGGACATTGCCTGGCATGAATGTTACTTGTCTCTTGGCAGTTCAAGTCTGGATATTGTCCAGATCTTGCCACAGTTGGATATGGACCACTTCAAGTAAGACGTAATGAATGGCACTAAGTATTGTGCAATCATCAGCGAATATCACTGCTTTTGACTTTATGACAGAAAGAAGATCACACTACCCTGAGGAAATCCTGTAGCGATGACAAATAATTTCTAATAACAGCAATCATCTTCTTTTGTGCTAAGTATAACTCCAACCAGCAGAGAGTTCTTCCTCTCAACTTCAATTGACCCCAATTTTACTAAGGCTCCTTAATGCCATCCTTGGTCAAATACAGCCTTGATGTTAATGGTAGTCACCCTCAACTTGTCAAATCAGTTCAGCTTTGTTATCCACATTTAAACCAAAGCTTGACTTAGCTTTTGCTACTAGCTGAGGAGGAAGTGTTCGTGATTGCCCCATTTGACCATGATACCAGGAAACATAGGTCTTTAATTGAATTGAATTTTTGGCACGTGTACCAAGGCGTAGTGAAAAGCTTTGTCTTGAGAGAAATACAGGCAGATCACATAGTTAAGTAGCATAGATTAATAAATAATACGTAACAGTGGCAAAAACAAAAACACATATACAGATGAATGTTAAGAGTTTGTGAGTCCATTCAGTATTCTAACAATAGTAGGGTAGAAACTCTTTTGAAACTGGCTGGTGCGTGTGTTCAGGCATCTGTACCTTCTCCCCGATGGTAGAGGGTGTCGAAAAGCATTGTCAGAGTGAGATGGATCTTTGAGGATGCTGGCAGCCTTTCCTTGACAGTGGACCTGGTAGATGGATTCTATAGATGGGAGGTTGGCCTTTGTGATTGTCCGGGTTGAGTTCACCATTCTATGTAACCGTCTCTGATCTGAATGGTACAGTTGCCATACCAGGTAGTGATACATCCAGACAGAATGCACTCGATGGCGTACCTATAAAAGTTGGCAAGGGTATTTATTGTCATGCCAAATTTCCTCAGCTGTCTGAGGAAGAAGGGATGCTGTTAGGACTTTGTAACCAGTGCGTCCACATGAAGAGTCCAAGAAAGCTCATTGTAGATGACCACTCCCAGGAGCTTGACACTCGCCACTCGTTCCACCTCTGTGCTGTTAATATGTTGGGAGGCATGAGTAACATCTCACAGAAAGGTAATAATGAGTTCCTTGGTTTTGCCGGCATTGAGAACTCGGTCGTTCTCAGTGCACCTCTTGTCTGTGGTCTGTTTCATCGCCATCTGAGATTCGGAAAACTATGGTGGTGTCATTAGTGAACTTGTATCTGACATTAGGCTGATATTTGGCGACGCAGTCATGGGTATACAGTAGGGGGCTAAGTATGCACCCTTGAGGGGCTCCAGTGTTGAGTGTTAGTGAGGATGAAATATTGTCCTCAATCTTCACTGATTGTGGCCTTTGGGTCAGGAAACTGAGGATCCAGTTGCAGAAAGTGGGGCTTAGTCCGAGATCGCTAAGTTTAGTAATCAGTCTCGAGTTGATAATAGTGCTGAAGGTTGACTGTAGTCAATGAGTAGGATTCTTATGTAGCTGTTTTTGGTGTCAAGATGTTCTAGGGAGGAGTGAAGAACAAGGGACATTGCATCTGACGTGGATCTGTTGGTTCAATAGGCAAATTGGAGTGGGGAGTAGTGGGGAGGCTGGAGTTAATTAATGCCATGATCTTTCAAAACACTTCATGACCACCGAAGTTAGGGCCACTGGGTGGTAGTCATTGAGACATGCTGCATGAGACTTCTTAGGCACAGGGATGATGTTGGCCCTCTTGAAACAGACAGGGACAGTAGCCTGCTGCAGGGAAAGGTTGAAGATGTCCAAGAAGACCTCTGCCATGATGTGTGCATGATTTGAGTGCACGGCCTGGTACTCCGTCTGGTCCCATCGCTTACCTTTGATTAATATGACGGAAAACTGTTCTGACCTCTGATGCCGTGACTGTTGGGATAGTTTCATCTGGACTTGTCGGAATTGGTGTTACCTCTCCACCAAAATTCTGCTCAAAGCTAGCATAGATGGTGTTGAGATGACCTGGGAGGGATGTGTCATCGTCTGCTATCTTGCACTGTCTCTTTTTAGAACCTGTGATGTCATTCTGTCCTTGTCATAGTCGCTGGGTGTCTGTCTGGGTCTCTAGTTTGGATCAGTATTGTTTTTTGGCTGTCTTAATGGCTCTGCGAAGGTCATACTTGGTTTCCTTATATTTGAGTGTGTCTCCTGATCTGAAGGCCTCACACCTGGTTTTTAGTAGGTTCTGTATGTTCTGATTCATCCAGGAACTCCATTCCTGGAACTCCATTCATCAAGACACCAAACTTTCCTTCTGTTTGTGACAATCCATCTGAAATGCACTGGGCTATTGACAGCATTAGTACGGATGATTTTGTAATGGGACACAGCCATCCTGACAGACAACAACTGGATTTTGCTCCATGGAACCAGAATCACTTCCTTAGGTTGTTGGTTCTTCACAGTACAGCAATTTATTGGGGTTAGACTGCTGGGCTGCTAATGGTAGATTGTTAGTAGGTGACTGACAAGCATATGATATACTGAGCAATGTGTGAGGCCAATGGCACATTTGATGTGGAATGAAATTTGAAGATACATTCATTGATCTTGATTACTTGTATAAGGTCATTGAACTATACTGTACCACAAGGTTTAGGTGTTCAGGGTTTAGCGGCTAGCATTAACCTTCATGACTACCTGATGGCACGGTCTTCACAAAGCTTGTCCAGATCTTGAGAGGCTTCTGGCCCCACTGTAGATACAACACATCTCCCCCCTCCCAACCCGACCCCTACTCCTCCAATCTCCTAGGTATCCGGTGCAGTATCAGGCAGTTCAGCACATTCTGTCACCTATTGTACCATAATACGGTTGCTTTTCTGATCAGCTTATCTTCCAATACCTGTACCTGTCAAAATTATTCTCAGCGTTAAGTGATCATATCGTCAAACAAGCTTCACCCCCTTCTGAGGTGTGCAGCAGTCCACAGCATGCTTGACATTGCCAGCATGCAGCAATCATTTGGCTAGCTACATCAAGTTGGCATGCTGCTTTTATCTGAAGCAGCAGACAGGGGGCAATCACACATTGTGACACTTCACATTCATTTTCAGGGGGCACCAAACATTTCCCCACATCCTTTACAGAAATCATTCGAATTCAATTTAAATTCAGTCAGGGATTTGGACATAATTGTCAATACATGCACTTAGTCCATCAACAACCATCTCTGCGGTGGTTATACTCTTCAAATAATGCTGGTATACACAAATTATTAATAAGAAAAACATTTGTGGGACTTGGGAGCTGAGCGATAATGAGCATTATGATGTTCTCATTACCATAGATTTCAGCATATTACAGGAACAGAGTCCTTTTAGATTGATATGCACAATTAGATTTTCAGAAGGGTCCACATCTTAATGCTGCTGACCACACACAATGCTTTTTGAAATTCAGTCTACATGGAGAAGTTGTTCGCTCTTGACAAGTGTTTTTATATGTTTGTATTGATGTATGATGCATGAAGAATTTTTAAAATAATGCTTCAATACAATCTGGCTTTGTACTTTGCTAAATGCCCAGGAAATTGAAAGGCACCCCTTGGTGAAACATCAGGGCTGCAAAGGCACTTGCTGCAATGGGAAAATTTGTACAAATCACTTCTTCCTAAATCAAGACCTTTTCAGGCAAAGCTAAATAAACATCTTTGATTGCAAACCATTTTCATGTTATTCTTCTGACTTTGTTTCTTCAGACTTGCGCACCAAGAGTGCAGAGAACATCCATAGCACAGCACACAGAAATTGCAGGAATCAATTCCTGAGTTGGAATGTCAGCACCTGGGCATCTTGACCAGTGAGCTTCCAGCATCATTTTCATCCATCTAGCACAATAGGTGGCGCCTGGAAGATTGGATGTTAATTGAGGGGCTGCCAACTTTGCTATGGCCCTCCAGGGAGGATCAAATTGGGAGTGCGGTGGAATGGACACTTTCATAGCCTGGGTGAGAATGGAGATAAAAAACCAGATCATAGGCAAGTGAGAAGCCAGGACCTAGGGTATTACAGCAAATTAATTTCAAGGTGGGGAACAACTACCCAGGTTCTTTTCATGTGGATTAAGTGTGGCGTTGGAAAAAGCACAGCAGGTCAAGCACCATCAGAAGAGCAGGAGAGTCGATATTTCAGGTTAGGACCTTTCATCTGGACTGGGGAGGGGAAAGGGTTCTAAGAAGTAAATGGGGTGGGCTGGGGGAAAGGTAGGTAGAGTGGTGATAGGTGGATGTAGGTAGGAGGTGATTGTGATTGGTCAGTGGGAATGTTGGAGCGGATATGGGGGAACAAAGATGGACATGTTAGGTCAGGACAAGGGGCTGTGGGGGAAAGAGAGGGCTGGACCTGGGATGAGGTGGGTGATGGGGCGATTTGGAAGGTGGTGAATTCTAAGTCTACCAAATCTCCCCACCTGGCACCTGACATACCTGACATCCTGCTCTCTAGCCACTTAGAGCCTTACTTAGCTAGGATCCTAACCCCTTATTCATCTCGCTTCCTACCCGCCCAGCACTCTAATCTCATGCTTACCTTTTCTATTTACTCTTTGACTGGAACTGTCAAAGTGGCTGTCTGTGATCTTGGAACTTTAAATTATAGAATAAAGCAAGTGTTTGCTGTGTAAAAGGTGCATGGTTTATCTTCCAATTGTTCTATATTCCGAACAACCTGTCAGACTGGAATTGCAGCTCCACTTTTCTGAACGAATTCTGATCGGAATCTTCTGTCAGAAATGTAAGAAGAAACTGTAAGAACAATGTGCATATGATTGCTACTCCATGGAAAAGCTGGACCAATTGTTTTTGTTCACTCTTGAAATGTGAACATTGCTGATAAGGTCAACATTTACTGAGAGTGAAATTTGTTTGGTCACATCCACATGAACTTATGAAAAAAGAGACACATTACACTAAAAATAACATGGAGAATGTTACAATCCATTTTATACTAAGATAGAGTTAAGGAAATCAGGTGATTGCACTTCTTGTCTGCAGATATAGAGAAAAAAACTGCCCGACTGTGGAAGCAGTCTGCTTGCAATGGACAGGGTAGTAAATAACCTTTTTGCGACATGCCACTGAAGAGACATTAAAATATAACAGAAATCTCCTGTAGGTAATCTATTGTCTAACTGTCTACAGAAACTGATGTACAATGGCCAACTAAATGTAATAGCTCTGGAATGAATTTCACCTGACAGAAACCAGCTTATGGAAAGAAACATTTATTGATATACATCTGGACTAATAGGCTCACTTCAGTAAAATAAACCCAAAGGGAAGAGATCCTAACCAGAAAAAGGAAGAACCTGAGGAGAAATTCACTAACAGGCAGAGCATCAAGTCTATCCTTTAAACTTCAGGTTTTACAGAACCAAGCCATATCTTCTCCACAGGGGCTCAACTACAACTGGAACAGAGACAGAAACTCACTGCTGTGAGGAGTAAAACACTGAATTCAACACCAGAAACTTCCAATCTCCATTTTCTTCAAGAAACCAAACAGAAATCATTAACAATTCCAGCTTCCATTTCAAAAGACAGAAGGATATAAAGTTTATGGTCTCTAAAATCCTGTGTGTAAGCAATCTCTTTTATAACCAACCTTTCTTGTAGGTGTGTGTCTTGTGTGAACGTAAGAGTGGAGGCAGTTGCAAATATATTTGACTGTTGAGAAATAAATATTTATTCGTTTTTCCAAGAAATAACCTGTCCTGTTGTTGTTTCTTAACAGTCACTACACTCAAGCAATTAAAACACTTTTTAGAAACATTTCAGGTTGCAGTTAGTCAAAAGATGAGGAAAACAACCAGGAATCAGCCAATCACCTATGTTGCCTGAAACAGCTTTGAATAAAAGTTTCTATATTCACTTGTCATCTATGAAACAAATTTATTGACATTTGATGTTGTATAGACAGAAACATATCTGCTGACCTTTAAAAATACTGGAAAACTTGAACACTGTACATAGCAGAATGTGCAAAATGCACGATTTCCAGTTGCAATTTCAAGGAGGTTCCATTTTAAGACTTTCGGCAATCAAATGATCAACTATTTGGCAGTACTGGCACACACTTAAACCTAAGATGATATAACCACTTTTTGAAAAGAGTCCCTCAGCTGGCTTGGTCATCTCTATTCATCCTTTACAAAGCAGAGGTCGTAGAGAATCATAGAATCCCTACAGTGAGGAAACAGGCCGTTTGGTCCAACAAGTCCACACCAAACCTCTAAAGAGTATCCCACTCCAGATCCTTTCCTCTACTCTATATTTACCCCGACTAATGCACCTAACCTACACATCTCGGAACACTATGGGCAATTTAGCATGGTCAATTCACCTAACCTGCATATTTTTGGACTGTGGGAGGAAACCGGAGCACCTGGAGGAAACCCCACAGACATGGGGAGAATGTTCAAACTTCACACAGGCACCCGAAGTGGGAATCAAACCCGGATCCCTGGCGTTTTGAGACAATAGTGGTAACCACTGAGCCACCATGCTGCCCCTGGTATGCCATCTTCTTTGAACTGCTTCAGTCCACTTGGTGTATTCACAATGCTGTTAGGGAAAAGGTTCCAGGATTTTGATCCTACAACATTGAAGCAATGGCCATTTATCCCCCAGTCAGGATGGTTAATGCCTTGGAAGGAAATATGCAAACAGTATCCCTGTATCTGGCCACTTGCAAGCATGTTTAGCACCTGTACTCTTAAGAAGTTGCACAAGATGACCTTGTTAAAGAAACATGGACTGGTTTTATTTCTACAAACAACTAAATTTTCAATTTGAGTGACTGTGTCACAAACATTCTATCCATATGCCATCTAAAAGGTGCAAACTGCTGAAAATCAACAGCCACAATGTTACCAATCTAAAATTTATTTGGCTTGGCCTGATGGCAAGTATTGCAATCTTTTACATTATTTTATGACTTTTACAATAATGTTATGAAACATTAACCATCTCCACAAAATCCTGCAGCATTCCCCTCAAAGAGATATTTTATGTAATTTAATATTCCTGGTCATAGCACACTAAAATCAGGATCATTCCTCTCATTTGGTCATTGATGTCCATCTCTAATGTTTTACATCAAAATTAATAAATTTCACTGTGTGGTGCATTTCTTTCAGGATACCAGAACCAACCAATGAATATTATTTTTTCTTACAGTCTTATTCTTTTTGTGCTCAACAGGTGAGAAAAATTAGCACTTTAAGAAAACATCAAACATCAGGTCATCTGTCATGCTGGAATATTAAGAGTTAGTTTCTCAACTCTGCTACAACAATGTATCTCAAACAATTTGGACAATTGCATCATCTTTCCATTTTCCTACAAAAGCCATCCCACGGAACTTAACTTTGAAAAACTGTGAATTTAATACAGTTTATATTAAATTAGAGAGGGTTTTTATTTTTGAGGAGGAAGTGAGGTCTGCAGATGCTGGAGATCAGAGCTGAAAATGTGTTGCTGGAAAAGCGCAGCAGGTCAGGCAGCATCTAGGGAACAGGGGAATCGACGTTTCGGGCATAAGCCCTTCTTCCTGAAGAAGGCCTTATGCCCGAAACGTCGATTCTCCTGTTCCCTGGATGCTGCCTGACCTGCTGCGCTTTTCCAGCAACACATTTCCAGCAGGGTTTTTATTTTGCCATGCCACTACAAATTCAGCTGCGATTTCATGAGTTAACTCAGCATAGATTCTTTGCAGCCTGAGGATAGAAAAACAGACTTTCATAACCTCTTGTGGGGTGCTTTCATATCTTTGCTTGAAGTGAAAGGTCAAATAATTCAATTCGTATTGTGCTGGAGAGTTGTCTACAACAAAATTTCTGGTGCCTGCTCCACAAAAAGTAGCCTTCTGTCACTATGATAAATATTCCAGAAATTTCCAGCACTTTTATTAAAGAAATTTTCTATTCCTATCAGTACAGTGGATTAGATTCACCTGGATTGGATGGCATTTGTATTGCAAACCATTTATTCACTTTTCTGCCAAAGCATTAAAACCACAGTGCTGTTGGGAAGACACACTGTTGACTTTGTCATAGACGTGGTTTTAACTTAGCTTTGGAAGAGATCAAAAGACAATTTTAGAGGAAGAGGATAATATACTTGAGATTGCAGGGAAATTAATATTGAATCACGGATTGGAACTGGCTAACATGTGAGCAATGAAAACTGTATTAGAAAAAATAATGATACTGAAGATGCACAAATCCCCAAGACCTGATGGTATCCAATCTGGGATTTTAAAGAAAATAGCTGAGGAAATTGTAGATGTTTTGGCTATAAACTTTCAAAGCTCTCTTGAATGGATTGGAAATTTGCAAATGTTGCTTCATTATTAAGATAGGTGATATAACGACAACAAAAAAATTGTAGACCTGGCAGCCCAACATACGTTGTAGGAAAGATAATATAATCTATAGTTAAGGGCGGATTGGGTCAGCACTTTCAGAATTTTGAGATGATTTGGGAAAACCATGTTGGAGTTGTCGAGGATAGGTCATGTCTAATAAAGTCAATTGAATTTTCATGGAAGGACGGCATGGTGGCACAGCGCCAGAGACCCGGGTTCAATTCCCACCTCAGGCAATTGTCTGTGTGCAGTTTGCACATTGTCCCAGTGTCTCTGTGGGTTTCCTCCAGGGTGCTCCGGTTTTCTCCCACAGTCCAAAGATGTGCAGGTTAGGTGAATTGGCCATGCTAAATTGCCTGTAATGTTAGGTGAAGGGGTAAATGTAGGGGAATGGGTCTGGGTGGGTTGCTCTTCGGAGGGTCGGTGTGGACTTGTTGGGCCGAAGGGCCTGTTTCCACACTGTAAATAATCCAATCTAACTCTACTAGTAGTAGGGAGGGAATATCTATGAATATTGTTTATGCAGATTTTCCAATGGCACTTGATAGGGATACACATAAAGCATTGTTGACTAAAATTAAATTTCATGAAATTAAAAGAAAATTATTAAGCTGTTTGCTGATTTGGTGGGTGGTGGAAGTTAGAGAATAGAGATAATCAATAACAAATTGGAAAGAGAGACTTATGGCGGTCCAAACATACCTATATTGGGATCACAACTATTCATTATGTTTACTCCAAACCTAAATAGCATAAAAAGGAGTCATGTATCCAAGTCTGTCAATGAGCCAAAGATTGGTGTACTAGCAAATTGGGGAATAAAATCACAGCTGTAGATAGATTAAATGCATAGGCAAAATTGTGGCAAATTGATTTATAAGTGAACAATGTAAGTAAATATGAAGTCAATCATTTTGGACAAGCAGAGGTTAGTTCAGAGTTATTTTTAAATGATGAAAAGCTAAGAAAAGATTTGACACTCCATGCATACACATCACTAAAATGTAATACAAAATACCTCAAAAGACTATTGGAATGTTAGCCTTTATAAGTTGAGCTTAACATATAATGGAAAGGTTATTTCACAACAGCTATACAAACAATACTCTACTTCTGGAGTAAGTTTGAACAGATTTAGCCATTGCCTCCCAGAAAGGATACATTCTCCCCGTGTCTGCGTGGGTTTCCTCCGGGTGCTCCGGTTTCCTCTCACAGTCCAAAGATGTACAGGTTAGGTGAATTGGCCATGCTAAATTGCCCGTAGTGTTAGGTAAGGGGCAAATGTGGGGGTATGGGTGGGTTGCGCTTCGGCGGGTCGGTGTGGACATGTTGGGCCGAAGGGCCTGTTTCCACACTGTAATGTAATCTAATTAAGTAATCTAATCTAATTGGTCTTTGAAAGACTGCAGTGTAGATTCACCAGAGTGTTAACAGAATCAGATTATGAGAGTCCACTACATAAACTAAGATTGTACTATCTGATATATATGAAGGAAAGGGATTATTTGTTTAAAAGTTTTAGGATTTCAAAAGGAATCAATATGATTGATGAAGAGCACAATCTCTGACACTGACAGTAGAATATAGGGATTCAAGAATTTAGGTCCTAAACAGATGGAAGTATGGACACCAATGTTTGGAAATGTACAAGAGAGCAAAATTAAAGGAACACAGTTTTGTTAGAGAGTTGTAGAGCAGGAGAAGGCAATATGGAAAGCCAGGTGTGGAACCATGGAAGCATTTGAAGAACAGGAGGAAAATTTAAAACTTGAGGAGTTGATGGATTGAAAGCAAATATAGGTCAGCAAGCATAAGTTTGGATAGGACTTGGTGCAGGTTAGGATCGAAGCAACAGAGTTTTGGATTATCTCAACATCTATGCTTTGGAATAGTTCCATAAATATGTGAATTAAATGGATCAGTAAAAAGCAATAAATAACAATGGTCAATATATTTTATCACCAATGCATGATGAAGGATAATTGTAAGTGTTATACTTCACTGGAGTAATGTGCTGGAAGTCAAATCCTGTTATATGCAAATTCAACATAACAGAGATTCTATCAAAGTATGCAAAGTTTGTAAATTTACTTGTTAGTTTTGACTCAGCCTAACAGAATATATGGATCAGGTTTATTTATTTAAAGTAAAACTGCTCTTTATTACAAATAAGTAGATTCAAACTGCAGAGTAAAAACTACGAAACGTCAACATATAACTCTACTAGCTAAAGCTCTACTTCCCTTATAAAACAAAATACACGGACAAAAGAAAACATTGTTAAGTGGACAGAAAAACTGAGAAATGAGTGCCCATAGAATACACTGAGATGACCCTTTTGCCTGTCAGCACTTGTGGTTCTTCAACCTCCCTCCTCCAGATACTTTTCATGACCTTCTAGGAGGCACAGAGTGATTGTAAAGTGTCTGGCTTACTGGTTAAAAGCAACAGCAACAGGGTAAATAAACTGGTTTTATGCAGGCATCAGGTGTTTTCTACTGCAGTGACACATCATCTCCCCTTCCAGAGGTTCAAAGGTTTCTGGCAACAGCGTTCACACATTCAGCTACACAGGAGCCAATCAAATATTTTCTGGGAGGCCTGATGCCTTTTTTGTTGACAGCCTGTCACCACTCCACAAATCAATCAGCTACTTGTTGCCCACTGAATCTCACTTGATACACAAACCTGGAAGCCAGCCCGACTGCTACCAACCTTTCCAACTGCTGAATAAAGCAGCAACGTGAGAATAACTTACAATGAGATTTGTTGATATGCAGCAATTCCTTCCACAATCATTGGTTTTGAAATAGTCGTTTTTCCGTTTCAGGTCACAATCAAAAATACAGAAAAAAAATAAAGAGATAGCCTTTACATGAGAAACATAATGAGAGTGCAGCAGAAACACAAGTCTTTCTTTCTTGTCTATGAATTGTAAGATAGAAAGTTATCCATTCCAATTATACCATCGTAGAGAAATGACAAGTTGCAAGCACAGTACATCCCAGAAATATGACAAGGAATAAAAATGGAAAACGCTGAAATACTCTGAAGATCATTCATCAAATTAAAGTATTAAGTCTGTTCCTCTTTCAATAGGTGTTGTTAGACCTGTTGAGTGTTTCAAGCAATTTTCTTTCTTTTATTTTGGAATTTGAACATCTACATATTCCTTCATTTAATACAATTAGAAGTCATGTTAGCTTAACTGCCTCAGCTATTGAATAAAGACAGATGACCTGCAATTGAGGTCCATAATTTATCCAGTATTGTTTGGTTCTGTTGATAGTCAAATAAATTGAGATAACATGTGCTGTGGAGTAGACATTAATTTTCATGTAGGCAATCAGAAATTCATCCCAAAGGTGAAGGAACATCCCAAGGGGAGGAGGAGGCAACCGTTGCTGACTTGGGAACTCAAGGACAGTAATAAAAACAAAGAAAATGCATAAATTATTACGAAAATTGGAAAGACTTTAAAAACCTGCGCAGAACAACTAAAAAAGCAAGAAAGATGGGAGAATGTGAGTTATGAGGGTAAGCTAGCTAGTAATGTAAAAGAGGATTGCAAGAGTTTCTTTAGATTTACAAAAAGGTGAAAGAGAGGCAAGAGTGGACATTCAACTGCTGAAAATGAGTCTGGAGAAGCAGTAACAGAGAACAA
The DNA here is from genome assembly GCF_037043375.1 of Chiloscyllium plagiosum. Taxonomy (NCBI): domain Eukaryota; kingdom Metazoa; phylum Chordata; class Chondrichthyes; order Orectolobiformes; family Hemiscylliidae; genus Chiloscyllium; species Chiloscyllium plagiosum. The sequence continues at coordinate 29,474,912 of NW_028270141.1, read as the reverse complement.
TGAAATGGTGGAGGAACTGAATATGTATTTTACATCGGTCAGGTTGAAAGAGATTGCTGAGGAGATGGCGGAGGCATTGATGGAGACCTTTTTAGAAATCCTGGACTCAGGGAGGGAAAAGGCTAATTTAACATTCCTGTTTAAGAAAGGAGGGAGGCAGAAAATAGGAAATCTGGCTCAGTAGTTGGCACTGCTACCTCACAGGGCCAGGGACCCGTGTTCGATTCCAGCTCTGGGTGGCTGTGTGGTGTTTGCATGTTCTCCCCATGTTTGCATGGGTTTCCTCTGGGTGTTCTGGCTTCCTCCCACAATCCAAAGCTCAAAGAAAATATTATTGTGCTGGAGTGAGGATGTCTGAAAGAATTTAAGGACAATATGCATATGGTTAGAGATAAGGAATAATGGAAATGCTCTTATCTTACAGAGTATATTCTACAAGTCATCAACTGGTGGGAAATATATAACGGAAGAAATTTGCAAGGAAATTACAGAAAGGAACATGAAATACAGTGAAGTTATAATGGAAGACTTTAATTGTCCTAATATATGTTGGGTTAATAATATGTTAAGGGCAAAGCTGGGAAAGAGTTTCTGTTCAGCATTTTTTTTTGTTTTTATTCTTTCACAAGATGTCAGCATTGCTGGAAAAGCCAACGTTTGCTACACAAGCCAAACTGACAGAAGAATGTGGTGATGAGATGCCTCTGGAACTGTGACAGTTAATGTGGTGTAGGCACATTCACAATGCAGCCAGGAAGTTCCAGAATTTTATGATGGTAAGATCATCAAATGTCAAGAGGAGGATGGAGGCATTCTCTTTTGTTGGAGATGGTCATTGTCTGGTAAGGAAACTAAGCATTGCTGAATGTGGTTTTGTGGAATGTGATGTATCAAGTAGATAAAGTAGCTTTAGCAGTACATTTAGGGGACAGTGATATAACCTTTTATGTTGAATGTGTGCCTTGTCTTTGAGAACATTCACCTTTAAGGACCTAATGGCTTGCAAACTATATACAGAGAAACTTGTTGCCTTGTTGTAATGCTTACTTCATAACTTGTAATGGGCTTTACTGTCTTAATAAAACGAACCCATGAAATTAATCAATCCCTGCTTAGTGATTGATTATTAGATTACTTCAATTAACATGACAAAATGGACAAATGGAGAAAACATCATGCTGATTAGGCTTATCATGCTTGAAGATTTAGCCAGCAAGTGAAGATGCAGGTAGAACACATGGTAAAATGTCTTAAATTGTGCTAAATCTAAATTGTACATAAACAATTTCACATGTCTGTTGGAGAGTGTTGAAAGCACAGCATGATGACAAGCAGATAAATCCCTTTTGAAACACCAGTTTAACTCACTTGAGCGAGGCAAGAAATCAGGATGTATGCGAGATCAATAGCAAGCAACGAAAAGTCAAAAGTATATTGCCAAAATTTCCAAAAGTCACCTGAATTGCGACACAACACCCGTCCTGACAGAATTTAGATATTTAAACAGTGTTCAGAAACATGGTTTCTAGATTCAGGTGTGTCCGATGTATAAAAACAAGGCATTAAGATGTCCTGAGGAATAAGTGTCCTAATGGGTCAGTATTAAGATTCAAGAGCTAAAACATCCCCCAAAATATTAAAAGCATTAGAAGACAAATTCACAATCAGATCAAATTTCTCAATTCATCAAGCACAATTCATTTCATTTAGACAGAAGTGAATAGAATTGACAAAGTCACTCAATGAGTAAATGTAAAGAAAAGGGATCATTGTGTGATTTTTCAGATGGAGAGTCAGCAAATAGAATTGTTGAGTTGCTGATTACATTCACTTCATAGAGCTTTTCAGGAACATTTTCTAGACAAACCAAAAGTTTATGTATTAAATAGGATGCATGTATGTATTAAATGATCTTCACAACCCAAAGAAGCTTACAGGTCCTAACAATAATCTCAACAGTTGACGCAATAATGAGAACTCCCAAACGTAGCAAGTCCGATGGAAGGCATGGCTTTCTGCAAGCATGAAGAAAACTTTTGCTACCTAAGCATAATTGACAGGAGAATGTGATAATGAGCTGCCTTCTTGAAGGAAGCTTTTAATCAATTGTTCAAGGTAGTGGTAGAAAAAGCTTTTGGCTGAGGCAATGCACTAGGGGAAAAGCTGATTGAGCTACAAAGAGCTGTATACTAGGTCAAATGGACTGTGCAGGTTAGCTACAAAAATACTAAGTGGTATACCACCAGAGGCCATAAAAAATGAAGTGTTCAACAAACCAGAATCTGATGGTCAACATGATGAGCCAAAGAGTGGTGACAGACAATTCACATGTCAAACACATGGGGAAAAAAAAGATGTCCTTCTGAAGTGCTTACAAAATTTCAAATTTTCTGTCCTTTAAAAAATATTGACTAGTTGTTATTAAAATTCACAATGGCAAATGCCAATATATTACCTTTGAAAATTCTAAAAAAAAAATGTATACCCAGACATGGGAAGTGATGATTAAACCTAAAATAAAACTTCCAGCATGCAATGATTAATTAATACTACATAAGGGCTCAATAATTCTGGAGTGCAAGTACTATCAATCTGCCTGGACATTGCAGTTGTTCTACATTGTAGACATGATTGGGTCAGCAATTACAGGTATACCAGCAATTACAGGTATGCATGATCAGACACTAGCCACAATCCATTGAGTCAGTTAAACATGTGAACCACAATAGAATATGCAACAGACTATCCAAGAACCACTTGCAGAACTGAATATAAAAGAAGACTGGAAAATCTTACTTCCTTTGGAATTAGTGGATCTAAAATCTTATCACTGTGGAGAGAAAGATGCAAGTTCAAAAGAAAAAACAACTAACTCAGGATAAATCTAAACTTGAGAATACCATCTCTGAAATAAAGTCTTTAGGGAATACCTCTGCTCAATTCACAAAGATGAATGAAGAGTTGAAAGACAAAGAAAGGAGGCAGGATAAATGACAAGCTTTGTATCATCAGTCCAATGAAAATACTGTTAGCTTACAGAAAGATCTGGAGCAACTTGCTCGTAAAACTGATTGGGACTGTGACTGAATCATCAGGCTGAACTCAAAGCAATGCTGGAGAAAATGATAGACCTCTGAAAATAGGTTAAAGATGCACAGCAGACTCAAGGAACTGCAAATCAACCATGAGACAGTCTTTTAAAAAATAAATACTAAGAATGATGAAATACGAACTCAAGTGGTACAAGAGAAAGTCAAATAAACACTGAAGCAGCAAATGGAAGAGATATAAGTTCCAAAGAAAATAAGTAAAAGATCAAAGCTGAAGAAGTTGAACAGTCAATAGAACAGGTTATGAATGAAAACATACTGAACTATCACTAAAATTTTACTGGAATTAGAAACTCGAGGGAAAAAAAATGGCAAATGCTGAGAAGATTTAAATCTACTGAACATTTTTAAGAACAAAATCAGTCACTGGCTACTCTGGAACAAGATTAGTTCTAGATTGTCAGGAAAAACGAGCTCTGGAACAGCACCAACTGTCCATAAAAGAAAAACTTGAATTCAGACAAAACCACCATTATAAGGTTTGGAGTTTCATAGAGACTTATAGGCTCACTTGTATAAGTACTTCAACTTTTTTTTTGGAATGGAGGGGATGCTGTATATGTCCCTTAATTCTTTTAATTGCTTTTTAGAGACTTCACCTTTAAAATCTCCATGGACAATGTATATACACAATATTTTATTTCTGCCTGCTATGGGTTTGCACAGGATTGACTGGCAGTTCCAGAGTGTGAGTCTTCCTCCCACTCAGTTAGGGGATTTGAGGTTTGCCCTCATTTTCCTGAAAACTGGTTGAATGTCAGGGTTTGGGGCCTGGCTTTGCCATTCCCCTCTCTTGTAAAATTGCTGTTTCTCTGTATACAGCTGTAAATGTTAATTGTTTGTGTAAACTGTGAATTGTTTAATAAAATATAAAATAAAAAAAAAACAACACTCAGTTAGAACCTCCCTGAATACTCCATAGTTAAGTTTTGGCCCTTGCAATACTCTGGGCTGGATTTATATTTCTTTGGCTAAGTGTGAGTCACAATCAGGTTTTTGGAGAGAGTTTGTCACTAACAGGTTCTCACACTCTATGTTACCAAATTTGCCTCATTAACTCCCTCCCGTACCCCTACATTGACTGTCTCAGCTGATTCTAGCCCCATTCTACCTCTTGGAGAAAGTGAGGACTGCAATGCTGGAGTACAAGCGTTGAAAAATGTGGTGCTGGAAAAACACAGCAGGCCAGGCAGCATCCGAGGAGCAGGAGAATCGACGTTTCGGGCATAAACCCTTCTTCAGGAATAAGGCCTGGTGTGCCAAGCGGGCTGAGATAAAAGGTAGGTGGGAGGGAATTTGGGGAGGGGCGCTGGGAATACGATAGGTGGAAGGAGGTGAGGGTGAGGGTGAGGGTGATAGGCCGGAGAGGGGGTGGGGGCGGAGAGGTCGGGAAGAAGATTGCAGGTCAAGAGGGCGGTGCTGAATCCGAGGGTTGGGACTGAGATAAGGTGGGGGTAGGGGAAATGAGGAAGCTGGAGAAATCTATATTCATCCCGTGTGGTTGGAGGGTTCCTAGGTGGAAGATGAGGCGCTCTTCCTCCAGGCGTCGTGTGGCCAGGGTCTGGCGATGGAGGAGGCCAAGGACCTGCATGTCATTGGTGGAGTGGGAGAGGGAGTTAAAGTGTTCAGCCACGGTTGGGTTGGTTGGTGCGGGTGTCCCAGAGGTGTTCCCTGAAACGTTCCGCAAGAAGGCAGCCTGTCTCCCCAATGTAGAGGAGACCACATCGGGTGCAGTGGATACAGTAAATGATGTGTGTGGAGGTGCAGGTGAATTTGCGACGGATATGGAAGGATCCATTGGGGCCTTGGAGGGAGCTGAGGGGGTATGCTGCCTGGCCTGCTGTGTTTTTCTAGCACCACATTTTCTATTCTACCTCTTGTCATATTCAGAACAATTTGCCCCTGCTGGCATCTCCCGGAGTGGACTCAGCTTCGTGGCATTTTAACAAGCCGTTGAGCACGTGGAGAAGCACTGTCATTCTGGAGCTGCCCTGCATTGTTCCTGATATTTGCCCCGGACGTGGTACAGAAGGGAAAATCATTACCTTGCTTTGCAAAGAGGGATGGCCTGCTGGAAGGGGTGGTCCAGAGGCAGGGCATCTTCCTCCAGGACCAGCAATGGAGGCCACAACAGCAGACCATGTCAGCCAGGTCCAAGGTTGCTATCCAAGTCAGTTCAATCTTGACTGTCTCATAGAATGCAATGTAAGAAAGTCAATGTCCTTCTCTAATTCACCACCATAAGGTGCCATCATCTTCTCTTCATTTCCTCTCAATCAATTTCTCTCTGTTCCTGTACCCAACTTCCAACAAGTCTCATGCTCTACCACTCTCACTATTGCCTGCAATATCTTCTCTGCTTGATCTCATCCATGCCAACCCCCAACACACTAACCCTACATGCCCTTGGCACTGTCTACTCACTGACTCAGGACACCTTCCCATCTGCACCAAAAGTATAAGGCTGTGCTATCCACTTTCACCTCCCATAATACCGCCTTTCCTCTCAATCAGCCCACAATATGGCTGAAAGAGTCAAGATGGGAGTGGGTGATTTGGCACCTCACCCCTTATGAGGAGACGATCCTCACTCTGACCACCTCTACATCCTGACCACCATGTGCCGGACCCAGACTGGTATAAGAAGCTGCCCTTACTATGTTATGCCAAGACTCTGAGCGTAGACTATTGCCCTTACTGAGGACTGCTGATAACTATAACAAGTTTCCTGGCTTTGTGTCTGCTAAGCGGCAAGACAGCAGTAATATGATGTCTGGCTGAGGTGGCAAAATACAGGGGCAAGTCAATGCATGGCAGGGACGTTCTGAGCGTTCAGATAGGCTCAAAACGAGTGATTGCCATGATAGCAAGTGAAGAACACAGAAATGCAGGCCCATCCAGTCCATGAGCTGAGGTGTGTAACCCTGAGCCCACAGCATCCTTGTTGCATTATTATAATTATAGTTGCCAGTGCAGCCTGAAGTGCAGAAGTGACCCATATGTGAATTACAGATGTGTCATGAGGATTCTTAGATACTGGAACAGGTCAATGAGGTGGAAAATGGGAATAAAATCAGTAAGTTGGATGTCTGAATATTAATGACATGAGCTTCTGTAATTCATTCATGGGATGTGGTCAGGCCAGTAACCAGCCAGGCCATACTTTATTACTCAGAGGGCAGTATCATCCACATATGGAGTCACATGGAGGCCAGACCTTCTGTAAAGGACATTGGTGACCACACTTTTGTTTTTGACAAATGACAATGGTTTTATGGTCATCATTAGACTCCTAATTACAGACATTTATTGAATTCAAATTTTACCATCTGCTGTGGCAGGATTTGAATGCAGCTCTTCAGAACATTACCAGGGTCTCTGGATTAGTCGTCTAGCAATAACACCACTAGGTCATCACCTCTCCGCATTGTGGCATTAACAACATGTTTAACAAGCAATAATAACGATCAATTGATCTCTCACAATATTCCATGCTGCTTATGAAAAGCATTAAAGATGGAATGAAATGATTTCAAAGTCAAGTTGGGCCTCACCACGCTTTTTGCCTGATTCTGCCACAAACCTTCCATCGATCATGCTGCTCAGATGCAATAACATTCTGGATGAAAATAGGACATAACTTGCCTTCATGCTGCTATACAAAATAAATGGTGAAACTTATAAATAACAGTTTATGCTATTGTTTATTCCATTAAAAAAATACTTATAAATTTCACCATTTATTTTGTATAGCAGCATGAGCTGAGGGCAATTTATATTCCATTTTCAGGACAGAACTTAATCTAGATCAGCTCCTTAAATACGAACTATTACTATTTTTGTTCTCTGTCCTGTTACAACTAATCTATTAATATTGTGCTGGAATACCAGAAGTATTAAGCTTTGCTAATTTTGTTCTATATTGCGCATGTTTAATGCGACTTGATTTCACCTAGAATTATTCTGAAAGCACATTATTACTTAGAAATGTGCTATTTACATCATTTTGTTGACAGTTACTGTATTTTTCATTATTAACTTCAGAAGGAAAATAGTTGATCGGAGGAAACTTGGCAATTAACTGGAATGATTGTGCATGTAGTTTAGAGATGTTTTGCTACATTCACCCTGTCAATGTTAGTTTAGGTTTTATGGGTCAGGTTAAATACAGTGTCAAAGAAGCTTTGATCACCAGAAGCTTCATTATTAAATACATTAGCTCATATTTTCTAAGATTTTGAGGAATTTTCTGAGCCTAGGTGGCCTTCATTACAGGCAAATGTCAAGGCAGGCTGGATGGAAAAACCATGTTGTCTCTCTAAAATTGCAACACAGTAATTCTTTAGATGTTGTTAGGCCTTTGAACCCTCAACAGTCCACCTCCCAGCCAAACATGCGTGGCCTCTCATATCCTCCACACTAACACATTCATCCCCCGCCAATTGATCCCAATGGTTCATCCTAACCTCCATCCAACTCATATTATCCATCCACACCCACTTCATAGCCTGTTAGACACTTCATGTCACCTCCATAGCCACTGACTAAGTCTCCACCATGGGCAGATATTAGGAGCCATGTGAAGATGTGAAAAATTAATCTTAACTTCTAAGACTATCACTACTATTAACTGAAAACAAAAATCTCCCTCACATAAAATCCAATCATTGATTTTAATTGAAAATATCAATCCAACTGTGAACTAAGATAAATGTAGCTTTTGAAATTCAGGCATGTATTCATAATGACATAATGATAGCCATCGGGAAATGTTAACACACTACTTTTTGAAAACTGCATTCCTTTTTAATCTAAATAATGCACTTCAAGCAAACAATCTTACAGACGTTTTTTCTCACTCTCACAACTGTAGCCTTTCTTACATTTAAGGAGTACGGCATTTTAAAACGTTCAGAATATTATAATTATTACAGATCTTATCAAGAGATTTAACATCTACAGCCTGAACTCAGCAATCAAGTTGATCTGCTGAGTTCAGAATTCCCACCTGTGTGAATCACACCCTATCAGAGGAAGTTTAAATTGGTATGCTTCAAACCAACAGTTACTGTTGACCAGGGCTGGGAGCCCACTGTTCAATATTATATGAGAACATATTACGAAGAATATCCTGGCCATTGTGTACAATGCCTCATCACAGAGAAATATCTGGAACTTTCTAGAACAGTCTTTGTGACCACGAAAGCAAAATTTTTATACAAGTCTTTAGCCTCCACCCTCATGTCTTTTAGTTTTTATGGCTCCTGCATTGCATTGATATCTCATCTCCTGAGTGATGCTGAATCTCTATTTGATTTGATTTTAAGTAGTGGTATGTGGATTTGTTTGATTTGATTTGTTACTGTCACATCTACTGAGGTACAGTTAAAAGTATTGTCTTACATGCTTTACAGACAGATCCATACTATACAAGTGCATCAGGGTTACAGAATAGGGTGCAGGATACAATGTTATAGCTGCAGAGAAGGTGCAGAGAGAGATCAACAGTAACATTAAAGAGGTTCATTCAGATGTCTGATAACAGCAGCCATAATTCTGGATTAGTGGTGCTGAAAAAGCACAGCAGTTTCAGGCAGCATCCAAGGAGCAATAAAATCGACGTTTCGGGCAAAAGCCCTTCATCAGGAATTCCTGTATTCCTGAACTGCTGTGCTTTTCCAGCACCACTAATCCAGACTCTGGTTTGCAGCATCTGCAGTCATTGTTTTTACCTAACAGCAGCCATAAGGATTATATTTAGCATTCAGAGTCATTTTCTACAGGGTTAGAACATAGAACATAGAAAAATACAGCGCAGTACAGGCCCTTTGGCCCTCGATGTTGCGCCGATCCAAGCCCACCTAACCTACACTAGCCCAGTATCCTCCATATGCCTATCCAATGCCCATTTAAATGCCCATAAAGAGGGAGAGTCCACCACTGCTACTGGCAGGGCATTCCATGAACTCATGACTCGCTGAGTAAAGAATCTACCCCTAACATCTGTCCTATACCTACCACCCCTTAATTTAAAGCTTTGCCCCCTCGTAATAGCTGACTCCATACGTGGAAAAAGGTTCTCATGGTCAACCCTATCTAAACCCCTAATCATCTTGTACACCTCTATCAAGTCACCCCTAAACCTTCTTTTCTCCAATGAAAACAGCCCCAAGTGCCTCAGCCTTTCCTCATACGATCTTCCTACCATACCAGGCAACAACTTGGTAAACCTCCTCTGCACCCGTTCCAGTGCCTCCACATCCTTCCTATAGTATGGCGACCAAAACTGCACACAATACTCCAGATGCGGCCGCACCAGAGAATTATACAACTGCAACATGACCTCAGGACTACGGAACTCAATTCCTCTACCAATAAAAGCCAGTACGCCATATGCCTTCTTCACCGCACTATTTACCTGGGTGGCAACTTTCAGAGATCTTTCAGACACCAAGGTCCCTCTGCTCATCCACACTACCAAGTATCCGACCATTAGCCCAGTACCCCATCTTTTTGTTACTCCTACCAAAGTGAATCACCTCACACTTACCTACATTGAACTCCATTTGCCACCTTTCTGCCCAGCTCTGCAACTTATCTATATCCCGCTGTAACCTGACACATCCTTCCTCACTGTCAACAACTCCACCGACTTTCGTATCATCCGCAAACTTGCTCACCCAACCTTCTAGCCCCTCTTCCAGGTCATTTATAAAAATGACAAACAGCAATGGTCCCAAAACAGATCCTTGCGGAACACCGCTAGTAACTGCACTCCAAGATAAACCTTTACCATCAACTACTACCCTCTGTCTTCTTCCAGCCAGCCAATTCCTAATCCAAACCTCCAACTCACCCTCAATGCCATACCTCCGTATTTTTTGAAGTAGCCTATCATGGGGAGCCTTACTAAAATCCATATACACCACATCTACCGCTTTACTCTTGTCTACCTCCTTAGTCACCTTCTCAAAGAATTCAATAAGGTTTGTGAGGCACGACCTGCCCTTCACAAAACCATGCTGACTATCCTTGATCACATTATTCCTATCCAGATGTTCATAAATCCTATCCCTTACAATTCTCTCTAAGACTTTGCCCACAACAGAAGTGAGACTCACCGGCCTATATTTACTAGGGTTAGCCCTACTCCCCTTCTTGAACAAAGGAACCACATTTGCTATCCTCCAGTCTTCTGGCACTATTCCTGTAGACAACGAGGACATACAAATCAAGGCCAATGGCTCTGCAATCTCCTCCCTTGCTTCCCAGAGAATCCTAGGATAAATGCCATCAGGCCCAGGGGACTTATCTATTTTCACCTTTTCCAGAATTTCCAACACCTCTTCCCTACATACCTCAAAGCCGTCCATTCTTTTAATTGTGACTCAGTATTCACATCGGCAACAATGTCCTGTTCCTGAGTGAATACTGACGAAAAGTATTCATTCAGTGTCTCCCCAATCTCCTCAGCCTCCACACGCAACTTCCCACTACTATCCTTGACTGGACCTATTCCTACCCTAGTCATTCTTTTATTCCTGACATACCTATAGAAAGCCTTTCCCTAATCCTACCAACTAAGGACTTTTCATGTCCCCTCCTTGCTGCTCTTAGCTCTCTCTCTTCAGATCCTTCCTGGCTACCTTATAACTCTCAATCGCCCAATTGAACCTTCACGCCTCATCTTTACATAGGCCGCCCTCTTCCCTTTAACAAGGGACTCCAATTCCTTATTAAACCACGGCTCCCTCACACGACCCTTTCCTCCCTTATTTATTTATCTTTAAGAGGGAAACTGTCTAAATATATATCAGTTACATTTAGAAAGTGAAGCAAGTCTCTCTATTTAAATCTTTTATACTTAATTTTTCACCATCTCTTGATTCATGAGAAATTGGGATCACCATGTCTGTGTTGGAGGTTTTTAAAAAATATCTGATGTAAAACACAATGCATTGTCATTCATAACGGTTCTATTCTGTAATTAACTATAGGATTCTTCAACCAAAATTAAAATCAATAATTAGAGTCTTGGTACTAAACACAAATATTGGGTTCTGGATCAGTGGTGCTGGAAGAGCACAGCAATTCAGGCAGCATCCGAGGAGCAGCAAAATCGACGTTTCGGGCAAAAGCCCTTCATCAGGAATAAAGGCAGAGAGCCTGAAGCGTGGAGAGATAAGCTCGAGGAGGGTGCGGGTGGGGAGAAAGTAGCATAGAGTACAATAGGTGAGTGGGGGAGGAGATGAAGGTGATAGGTCAGGGAGGAGAGGGTGGAGTGGATAGGTGGAAAAGGAGCTAGGCAGGTCGGACAAGTCCGGACAGGTCAAGGGGACAGTGCGGGCTGGAAGTTTGAAACTAGGATGAGGTGGGGGAAGGGGAAATAAGGAAGCTGTTGAAGTCCACATTGATGCCCTGGGGTTGAAGTGTTCCGAGGCGGAAGATGAGGCGTTTTTCCTCCAGGTGTCTGGTGGTGAGGGAGCGGCGGTGAAGGAGGCCCAGGACCTCCATGTCCTCGGCAGAGTGGGAGGGGTAGTTGAAATGTTGGGCCATGGGGCGGTTTGGTTGATTTGTGCGGGTGTCTCGGAGATGTTCCCTAAAGCGCTCTGCTAGGAGGCGCCCAGTCTCCCCAATGTAGAGGAGACCACATCGGGAGCAACGGATACAATAAATGATATTAGTGGATGTGCAGGTAAAACTTTGATGGATGTGGAAGGCTCCTTTAGGGCCTTGGATAGAGGTGAGGGAGGAGGTGTGGGCACAGGTTTTTCAGTTCCTGCGGTGGCAGGGGAAAGTGCCAGGATGGGAGGATGGGTCATAGGGGGGCGTGGACCTGACCAGGTAGTCACGGAGGGAATGGTCTTTGAGGAAGGTGGAAAGCGGTGGGGAGGGAAATATATCCCTGGTGGTGGGGTCTTTTTGGAGGTGGCGGAAATGTCGACGGATGATTTGGTTTATGCGAAGGTTGGTAGGGTGGAAGGTGAGCACCAGGGGCGTTCTGTCCTTGTTACGGTTGGAGGGGTGGGGTCTGAGGGCGGAGGTGCGGGATGTGGACAAGATGCGTTGGAGGGCATCTTTAACCACGTGGGAAGGGAAATTGCGGTCTCTAAAGAAGGAGGCCATCTGGTGTGTTCTATGGTGGAACTGGTCCTCCTGGGAGCAGATACGGCGGAGGCGGAGGAATTGGGAATACGGGATGGCATTTTTGCAAGAGATAGGGTGGGAAGAGGTGTAATCCAGGTAGCTGTGGGAGTCGGTGGGTTTGTAAAAAATGTCAGTGTCAAGTCGGTCGTCACTAATGGAGATGGAGATGTCCAGGAAGGGGAGGGAGGTGTCAGAGATGGTCCAGGTAAATTTAAGGTCAGGGTGGAATGTGTAGATGAAGTTGATGATTGCTCAACCTCTTCGCGGGAGCACGAGGTGGCGCCAATGGAGTCATCAATGTAGCGGAGGAAGAGGTGGGGAGTGGTGCCGGTGTAATTACCGAAGATCCATCAATGTAGCGGAGGAAGAGGTGTCAGGTTGGCAGGGTAACAAGTTGATTTAGGTCAACCTGTCACTGGGTCTGGACAAGAAGGAATTGTTGGTCTGGAGTCCGGTTGTGGGTGAGGAATTTCACTTCCAAAAGGTGAAGGACAGCGTCAGTTCCTAGGAGAGATGACGGGTTCATGTCATTAGGGATGGGAGGCTGTTAGGTCGGGCAGGTTTACGGATGTAGTTAGAAATCAGGTTGAGTCAGTGGATGGTTGGCATTGACTAGGTGAGTGGTGTGTTAGAGGGTCAGTTTAATAATTATCCAGGGAATATCTGGGCCTATATGTTTGCAGTCCAGCTAAAAACTAAAAGGTTAAGATTTGTGAATAACTGAGGTCCAGAGCCTCAAGCTCATCTTGAAAAAGCTGAGTTAATTTCATCAGCATTGGTAATCAAATCTACTTAAGTCGAAAAATAACAGAAAAATATTATGCCCTTTGATCATGTTCCTCACTGTATCATTTGTTTAACAGAAAAAAAAGTATGGAGGTATTAAAAACTTTTCAATTTACATTTTTATTGTTTATTATCTTCTAAGTACACCCATAGCAGCATTTTGGATATAAAGTGAATTCGCAGATGAACTATTTTTAGGTTTTCTGGTCATCAGCAGCCTTTTGGAATAAACAAAAATTATATTTTCGATTTAATTATTTTTTCTCCCTTTATTACTACTCAAATTTTCTTCTGTCTTTTTCATTCATTTTGTTGCATATCCAATAACAACGAGTGAGCTCAAGACTAATATTAAAGATGATCTGCACAGATACAGATGCTGGCTATTGTATGATCTGATGCTTGTATCTTAACTTTTAATATCCAATGAAGGCATGAAAAGATGGATGGTTTCATTGTGGAGCATTTAATGAAGTGGAGAATCCCTAGAATGGGGTATGTTTTCATATGATTTTGTTTTATTCAAAGAAATGGACTACTTAGTAACAAGAACAGTAAGAATTAGGAGCAGGAATAGACTTGACTTCTCGACCATTAATAAGTTCATGGCTGATCTGATATGGCCTTAACTCCACTTTTCTGCATGTTTCTATAAACCTTAAATCCCTTGGAAGTCAGCAATAATTAGACCATTGATTCATCTCATAAAAGTTTAGAGATCATTTTGCAATTTTTGTATTCTTTACCTTTTTAAAAATACGTTTTCTTATATTTACATTTGTTCTTCACTACAGATTTTGTGAAACATTATTGTCAGAACAACTTTCAATTGACAGTTGGACTATATTTCTAACTTTGGATTCTTCATAGGCAAGATATATTTATACACATAATTAACAATGATGGCTCATCACAACACACTTTCTATCGATGTTGCACCTTTGGGTGTCATTGTGAGGCTTATATCATAAGTGGTTTCAATTAACGCTAGATTGCAGCACAAAATTATTAGTCCAAAATTTCATAAACTGAAGATTTCTCAGTTCACAGCTTCATTCACCTGATTCTGCTATAAATATTCTCAGATGTGAAAGAAAACAACTTTACTTTCCTCTTCCAACTCATGCCCAGCACTCATCTTTGAATGACAAAATACTTTCTTGTAAATGCTGCAGTGACCTTCATGTGAGCTGCAAAAATATCTTAATCTCAAAATCACTGGGAGTCAATACATTTTATCATAGTTGGAGTTGCAATAACAATGCCATTTAGGTTGCTGACAAATCATTGACCATCATGTGGCACAGTGGCTCAATGGTTAGCAGTGCTGCCTCACAGTGCCAGGGACCTGGGTTTAATCCCAGCCTTAAGTGACTGTGGAGTTTGCACATTCTCCCCATTTCTGCGTGGGTTTTCTCCAATGGACCAAAGATGTGCAGGTTAGGTGAACTGGCCATGCTAAATTGCCCATAGTGTTCAGGGATGCATATGTTAGGTGCATTAGTCAGGTGAAATGTAGAGTAATGGGTCTGGACAGGATACTCTTCGGAGGGGTGGTTTGGACTTGTTAGGCCAAAGGGCCTGTTTCCACACTGTAAGAATTCTAAGTCTAGTTCTAAAAATCATTAAGCTTATGCAGCAAAATGTCAATAAAACGCACCCAAATAAATTGATGATCTCAGCCTTCTCTATGTATTGAGAAGCCCTAATGTTCACCAGTACTATGCCACCATGGTTTTAAAAAGATCCATAACCTCATTTACCCCATTGACAAAAACATAATTGATGTCTATTTCCCAGCGAACATCAAACAATTATGAGATTAGTAGTTAATGATTAATGGGATGAGCAAACTTTTTTCTCTCAGAGGGATGGTAAATCTTTGGAATTCTATAACCCAAAAGACTTACGAATTTCACTCATTACGTATGCAAAGACAGAAATCAAGAGCTTTCTGGAGACTTATAACATCAATGGAGGTGCAGATGGTGTGAAAAAGTGACCTTGATATACCTGATCAACTAAGGCCTAATTGAATGATGGAGCAGGCTTGATGAGTTGAATGGTCTACTTCTGTTCCTATGTCTAATCTCTTAAATCCTCAATACTGAATATAAAGATATGTGAAGTCACCCAGTACACCTCCATACGCACTCTTATCTTTCCCTGATCTTAAAAGCTTGCAATACAGCAACACCAATATCTCCTGTCCCTAATATTTTCCTCGATCCTGAGTAACACAATTGACCCTTGAGCACTAAGTTTCCCTGCACTTACTCAAGATAGAAAATTTGCCTCCCGTCAGAGATTCCCTTACAAGATAAAACAGCTGGCCATGACATTTGATAACTCCTATGGCTGGTTCCAAACATTTTACATGGTCAGCTGGTTCAGTTGCTACCATTATCTGATCTCTGGCAATTAATATCTTGTCCTGCAACTGATTGCAATACAGGTTGTTCTCCTCTAACATGGTTTCATCAATGCGATTTGGCATTAACGTGATTAATGAAATGGAGAACAATTTTTTAAAAACACAAACTCACATTGGCTATTAGGTGAAAGTGAGTACTGCAGAAGCTGGAGATCACAGTCAAGATTAGAGTGGTGCTGGAAAAGCACAGCAGGTCAGGCAGCATCCAAGGAGCCCTTCATCAGGAATTGGCTATTATGCAATTCCATCTCTGAATACTCCAAGTCCACAGTAGGTGTTGACTTCAGGTCAAGCAAAAGAGGTTAGATGATGGGGCAAATTTTTGCTGATCTTATTGTTGATGTTTTCAAGAGTAGTTTTAGAAATTATTGTAGCAGAAAGATTTTTATCATTCTGGACAATGCACCAAGCCATCTTCTCATCACTGGTGAGCTTTCTGGAAATGTCAAAGTGCTATTTCTATCTCTGAACATAGCCTCTCTCATTTAACCCAGGGTACAATAGCAGTTTTTAAAGCTTATTATATAAGGCACTCATTAAGGAAGCTGATTGCAGCTACTGAGGGGGATAATGAGGCCAGTGTTCTTCAATTTTGGAAGAGCTTTAACGTTAAGAATGTTACTGATATCATTGTGGAAGCCTATTCTGACTCAAGTTGAGAAGCAGTTGCAGCTTTTAGAAGACAATGACTACAATGCAGAATGTAGCAGGATAGCAGTTTGTGGCATAAAGTCTCATCTCGCACCCTATTAACAGGTGAAAGAAGAAAGATGGCAAAGCAGCAAAAACTAGATGCCTTTTTTAAGCCAACCCTCAAGAAACAGTCAGGGGACAAGGAGCCAACGCCATCCACTTCTGGACTAAATATTTTCTTTTGTCATAACCCTACATCCAGAACTGCACCTGAAAGTAATGATGATACTGATGCTGACCCTCAGTCCCCAGTGTAATACAGTATTACTCAGGAAACTCAGAAACCTCTTAGAGTATTAAAGTTATTGTATTATTTCATTATATATGATTTTTAACATTTACTTCGACTGTGCTATCATTGGTGTTAGGCTAACTACTATTTTTGTTTTGATTTTTACTGATGTTTTTCGTGGTTTGCCCCTAACCTTGTTTTTCCCATAGGTGCTGTGATTTCTATTGTGCGATTTTCTATAACAAAATCGCACGAGAATGCAACTAGCAGGTTATAGCAGAATAGACTGTATATATTAATGACTGTGAAGAAGGAAGCAAATGTACTGTGGCCAAATTTGCAGATGACACAAAAACAAGTGGATTGTGAGAGAGAGATGCAAACAGTTTACAGAGATATTGATAGGTTAGGTAAGTGGGCAAATTTTTAAATTATAATGGGAAAATGTTTTGGAAGGGAGAACAAAAAAAAGAGTATTATTTAAATGGAGAAAAATTGCAGAAAGCTGCAACACAAAGGGACTTGATTCAGGAAGTTAAGACTGGGGAAACCTTACTGCAATTTACAAAGTGATGGTGAGACCACATTGAGAGTGTTCTGAGCAGTTTTGATCCTCGTATTTAAGAAAATGTATTATTTCATTGGATGTAGATCAGAGAAGTTTCACTAGGATGATCCCCAGTCTGGAGGGATTGTCTTAAGAACAAGGATTAAACAGGTTAGGACTCATTGGAATTTAGCAGAAAAAGATGTGACCTAATTGAAACATAAAGGATTTGTAAGGGATTGTACAGGATTATTGCTAAGAGGATTTTTTCCCCTGATGGAGAGTCTAGGACCAGGGGGCATAATCTCAGATTAAAGGGGTGCCAATTTAAGACTGAGATAAGGAGGAAATTGTTGTCTCAGAGGGTTAAGAGTCTTTGGAACTCCTTCCCAAAGAGGGCTGTGGGACCAGAGTTCTTGTGTATATTTAAGGTTGAGATGGTTAGATTCTTGATCAGTACAGGAATCAAAGGTTATTGGGAAAGGAAAGAAAAGTAGATGTGAGGAATTTTGGATTAGCCATGACCCTATTGAATGGTGGAGCAGGCTCAGGGGGCCAAACTGTCTACTCCTGTTCCTCTTTCTTATGATGTTATGGATTGAAGTCATGGAGGGATTTGAAAACACGTATGATAATTTTTAAATCGAGGCATGGCTTAACTGAAAGCCAACTTAGGTTAGTGAGCAGAGTGGGTGATATGTGTGTTGTCAGAGATAGGCAGCACAGGTTTGGATGACTCCAAGTTTGTGAAGGGACGAATGTGAGAGACTGACCAAGATTACATTCGAATAGTCAAATCTGAAAGTAACGAATGCTTTGATAATTACCAATGGCAGAAGTTTACACATAACCCCTGGCAGATAAGCAAGTGGGGCCTGTGCTTGGTAAGGTTTCCTCAAGAAGTCTCTTAGCAGGGAGTTTTCACAGGAGGGGCAAAATGAGTGTAGTTGATGGTCAAATTAATTAAAAGCATTCAACAAATTTTCCTTAACTGAGTCCTTAGAGATCCTTGGAGATTAAGGTTTATAGAAGCCTTTTCTAGTCCTTAATTGTCCTTGAGGGGGAAGAAAAAGTTGCAAAGGAAATACATGAGAATATATACTGTTGGAGCTGCTGTTTATGAATACTTCAAGCTTGATCATTTTTGGACCTGATGCACTACTTAAAAACAGTTAACTCTCCATTCAAAATGTTATGGAAGCATGTCAATCTATGGGCCTTTCCACAGTTCTTGAGACTGTGCCAGCCTGATGCCATGACTAACTGGGAAACACTAGGATCTTGTGAGTAATTGTTTGCAAGCAAGCAAGTTGCCTGGTGTTGACGTTCCTCAAAAATGATAAATGTGTCCGAAGTGTCCATTCTATATTTTACACCTTTGTATGTGGTCTGACTAGGGCTTGGTATGGTATTTTCTTTACTGGAGTTGAAAAGTGACAGAAGGTCCATGACAAGAATCCAAATATTTTAGAAGCCTTGGAGACTGCTGGTTATCATTGTACATTCCATTTTAAATTATTTTAGATGTTGATTCCTAAGTAAGGGAATTCTTTAGCGAAACTGCCCAGGCAGCCATCATCTTGCCCTCATGGATCCAACTGTCCTGCAATTTTACATGGGATGGGCAAGGCTTAGGGCAGCCTACCAACCTTCATTACAGTTGAGGGTGTAAAGTGGCTACAAGGCTACTTCCTGTCATCCTCCATCTTGAGGCTAGTGAGAGGAATTCAGAGATAGGGTGGGAAGCCCAATAGGTCATAAAGCTCAGGTCTAGGGTGGAAAGGTAGAGAGATATCTCTGTTAAGAGTGCCTTTTTCCAAATGGAGACAACAAAATCTGTCCATATTGATGTTGCTCTCCTTTCCCCAGCTCTCTACTGTGACTCCTCCAAACCTGCTATCCTTAAACCCCACTGGCCTCACCTCCCTTTTTTAAGTGGTTGGTGGGCAGTACTCTGAGGTAGGACCACTGAAATGTGTCATGTAAGATTCACCTCCAGGAAAGTAATGCTACTTGGATCTATCAATGACTTTGGGGCTGCTATGATCAGCAGGGATGTATTCCCATGACACTTCAGGCACAGGGATGGAAAAACCTGGGCCAAGTGTTTCCTGTGGGAATAAATCAGTATTCTGCTCCCCGTTCAATCTACCATTTGGAAGCAATGTCTCCATTTACAAAAATGATGTTTGAAGTGAAATTCAGTAGAGACGTTACCTAAGGTCAATTAACAATGGTAGGATATTTTGAACTCTTTGGACAAAGTTCAGTATTTTGAAAGAAACTGTTTAAATAATAGACTGAAAGTCAGCACATCAAGGAGTTAGAAAAGCCAAAGACCATGCTTACCTGCAATAATGTGTTCCTAGAGGTTTAAAAAGGCCTTATATTACACCACCTAAAAGTCAATACTTCACGCCATAACCTACTTATTGTTTGGAGAGCTAGTCACTGTCTTCTGGAGCACTTCACAATAGTAGGTGAGAACAAGTCATCACAGATGTTGTAGGTATACGTGCGTCTAATCCTTATATTATGCCTGTAACAGTCAGTTTTTATATCTGAACATTCAGAAGTAAGAAATGGTACTTTGATCCTACTTGACAGACACAAATTGTAACAATATTTTATTTGCTTAGTAAGTAAATATCCTGGTACCATGAGACAGCAATTGCTTAAAGAGGAAAAGATAGGGTACAACCATGCGTTATTCAATTTTAAGAAACATTGAATGTATTTATTAAATTTGCAAAACCTAGTACTTGACTGATTTTTTGATTTTAGTCATTTGCTTGCATGAAAGTGTACACATGCAACAATTGTAACTAATAGGGAATCAGGTCTTTAATGAGACATCACAAGAGCTATTGTCCTCAAACAAAATACTCAAAACACAACTCCTGAATCCACAGAACTTGCATGACAAGATACAATTAGGAGAAAGTGAGAACTGCAGATGCTGGAGATCAGAGTTGAGAGCATGGTGCTGAAAAAGCACAGCAGGTCAGACAGCATCAGAGGAGCAGCCCTTCATCGGGCCCTCATTCCTGATGAAGGGCTTATGCTGAAACGTCGATTCTCCTGCTCCTCGGATGCTGCTTGACCTGCTGTGCTTTTCCACCACCACAATCTCAATTTTGACACTATACAATGTTAAGTACTAAGGTACAAAAATTTGTACCAACTCTATCTTTGATCTCTACATTCCATACATTAAATCACATTGTAAAAATTATATCAGAATAACAACGTGGAGACAAAATGATCCTTTCAATCACTTCTAAACATGCTACTACCATGGGTATATTATCCACTGTAGGAAATGTGAATATTTAAAATGTTTTGTATCCTTTTTATACATTGTGTACATTGTCTTCTATGTGTACAGAGGAACCTTGATTATCCAGATACCTTGAACAGAGAGTATTTTGTTCGGATAATCGAATGTCGGATGATATGGTTTAGCCTAGCATCAGGATCTTGCAATCATGTCTGGATAATCAAGGTTCCTCTGTATTCTGTATTTTTTTTTTAAAAGCTCCAAATAAATGAAGGGTTAATTTCAGACATGCCTGTCTGTTTCAGTTAAATCAGAATCACACAATAAATGAGTTGCTGGTGTGAAGAGGTAATGTGAATTAAAAAAGGAAAAGGAAAGTAAAAAAAAAGATGCCCACACTATGTTATCAGATGAGATCAAAGAATCTGTAAAGTTTAATTTAATGACTTTGGGACTATAATTAATTGAATATAGGAGTCACCAAGACTAGTGAATGGTTGAACAAGTTAATGATAGGTATTAAGGAAATTGTATTCAGATTCTGACCACATGTTGCCATAGAGTCATAGTGTCATACAGCATGGAATCAGACCCTTTAGTCCAACATGTCCATGCCAACCAAATTTACTAAACATTTGGCCCATGTCCCTCTATGACCTTTCCTATACATGTACTTGCCCAAATGTCTTTTAAATGTTGGAACTGTACCTGCATCTACATCCTCTGGCAATTCATTCTACATACAAACACTCTTGATGTGAATAAGTTGCCCCTCAGGTCTCTTTTAAATCTTTTTCTCAAACTTTAAAAATATGCCCTCTAGTTTTGAACTCCCCTACCCTAGGGAAAAGACCTTTGCTATTCACCTTATCTATTACTCTCATGATTTTATAAGCCTCTTTAAAGTCACCCCTTAGACTTCTATGCTCCAATGAGAAAAGTTCCAGCCTATCCAGTCTCTCCTTATTACTCAAACCCTCCAGTCCAGGCAATATCCCCAGGCAATATCCTGGTAAATCTCTTCTGAACCCTCTCCAATTTAATAACATCCTTCCTATAGCAGGGCAGTCTGAACTGTAAACAGTACTCCAAAAGTGGCCTCACCAATGTCCTGTAAAATCTCAACATGACATCCCCACTCCTATGCTCAATGGTCTGACCAGTGAAGGGAACCATGCCTTCTTAACAACCCTGTCTATCTGTAATGCAAATTTCAAAGAGTTATGCAGCTGAACCCTGGGTTTCTCTGTTGTATAACACCACCCAGGACCCTGCCACTAACTGTTTAAATCTTGCCCTTGTTCGTCTTAGCAAAATGCAATATCTCACATTTAGATTAGACTAAATTACATTAGATTAGATTAGATTATCTACAGTGTGGAAACAGACCATTTGGCCCAACAAGTCCACACCGGCCCTCAGAAGAGCAACCCACCCAGACTCATTCCCCTACATTTACCCCTGACTAATGAACTTAACATTACGAGAAATTTAGCATGGCCAATTCACCTAACCAGCACATCTTTGGACTGTGGGAGGAAACCCGAGCACGCAGAGGAAACCCACACAGACATGGGGAGAATTTGCAAACTCCACACAGACAGTCACCCAAGGCCAGAATTGAACCTGGGTCCCTGGTGCAGTGAGGCAGCAGTGCTAACCACTGAGCCACTGTGCTGCCCCATTTATCTAAATTAAACTCCAGCTGCCTATCCTCACCCAATTGGCCCATTAGATCAAAATCCCTTTGTAATCTTAGATAACCTTTTTCACTGTCCACTATACCATCAACTTCAGTGCCATCTGCAAACTTTTAAATTATGCCTCCTAAATTCTCATCTAAATTGTTTATATAAATGACAAACAGTGGACCCAGCACCGATCCCTGCAGAACAGGGATCACAGGTCACAGGCCTACTGGTTACAAGCCTCCAGTCTGAAAAATAACCCTCAGCATCAGTCTCTGTCCCTTACCACATGACCATGATTGATAAGTTAATGCAAGTACTAACAGACGAAGTGACAAGATCAAAGCACAATTACACCAGTAAAGCACAGAAAAGCACAGGAAGATGGCCTTGTACATAGTGGATTGAAAAGACGGAGAAAAGAGGTACATTGCCCAGATTTGAAGATGATATCGGAAGACGGAAGACAAAAAGTATCACAAGGCATTTATGTAGCAAGAGTCAATAGGAAGAATGGCCTTCTGAAATACAATTCAGATTGCCTTTGCTTGTTAAGTACCCTGTATAACTTGTGCTGTTTGACAAATTGCCCTAATTACCATTACACCAAATACCTTCTTGTTTGGTTTCGGAGCCTCTTACATACTTCCAATTGCCTAACCACAATGAAAACAATGATCAAATTAACGACATCCAAACTATTATGCATTTAGGCCAGTCTTCTGATCTGCGGAGAAACCTTTACCTGCTTGATAATGCATGTTAGGCCAACAGGGAGCAGATTCCAATCATCATGCCTTAGGCTCTTAGGTATGCAGGAAAGTTAAGCACACAGGACACTGAGGTGCACAGATAGTGTGAACCATCACTTACACAACTGGTAGCATTCTAATATGCAGTAAATTATCATGATTTTGGGTGTTTTTTTAAACTAACAGTGCAATAAATATCAACAATAAATGACTTTCTCAATGTTCCTTTACACCAAGTTGATGTTTTTATCTAAATTGATAGATGAAAAATCATGAGCTGCTCACTGCAAATTTCCAGATATGATTTCAGGCCTGTCAGAGCTGAAGTACTGCTAGCATTATGAACCAGAATATAACTTGATAAACACTAAAATGTGTAAAAGATTTATAAATCTCAGGATTCAATGAATCTGCTCATACATACATCCAAGAATAACACAACAGAAGCCAAGAAGGGCAAGAAAAGATAATCTGTTTACATGTACCTGTATTGTGTTGTGCCTGATGTCTATGAGGTTCCACTCTGTCAGTACCTCTTCACAAAATGGTCCTGATTAAAACTGCTCAGTTGGCTTCTCAATTAAATCAATTATATCTTCAAAGAACTTCAGTTAAGCGAGATCGACCACCTGGAAACTGATGTAGTTTATTTTTAACCACATTTCTGCTGATGCTGCATTGTCCTCCTCAACCAGGTGCTCTTTCTCAAAATTAACTTAATAATTTTGGTGTTGAGTGTTTTTTAAAAGATATTTCTCCTTTTGTTCAACATATTTGAGGGAAGGGGTGCAGGTGAGCAGGACAATGATTAAGCAACTAAATATGGGAAAAGTGTGGATTAAAACAAAAATTGATTTGAACAAAAACTGAAATGTGTCTGAAGTGTAAATGCTTCTGTTTTAGCAGTGGTGAGTGTCTGAGTAATCCACTTCGGAGAGAGGCTGTGGGGTGTCAATCAATATAATATGCAAATGAGACTCTAGTCTCAGATTGTCATAGAGTCATCGAGGTCTACAGCACAGAAAAGGCTCTTTAGCTCATCGAGTCTGCACCAGTCAAAAACAAACATCTAACTATTCTAATACCATTTTACAGCACTTGGCTCATCGTGTTGCATACCTTGACACTTCTGAACACTTTCTCATTGTTATGAGGTTATCTGCCTTTGCCACTCTTAAGGCAGTGAGTTCCAGATTCCCAAATTGTCTAAATGAAGAATCTTTTCCTCACATCCCCTCTAAACCTCCTGTCCCTCACCTTCATTTATGGCCCCTGATCATTGAATTCTCCAACAAGAGGGAAAGTCGCTTCCTGTCTACCCCATTTAAGCTCCCCATAATTTTATACATTCCAATCATAATCCCCTCTCTTAGTCTCCTTTGCTCTAAGGAAATCCTCCTCCTACCTCCTCCTACTGCCCCCTTGACCATGACCCCACCCCCCACCACCAAACCATCATCTCCCAGACCGTCCATAACCTCATCACCTCGGGGGATCTCCCATCCACCGCCTCCAACCTCATAGTCCCACAACCCCGCACCTCCCGCTTCTACCTCCTGCCCAAAATCCACAAACCTGACTGCCCCGGCCGACCCATTGTCTCCGCCTGCTCCTGCCCCACTGAACTCATCTCCGCATACCTTGACACCGTCCTGTCCCCCTTAGTCCAAGAACTCCCCACCTACGTTCGGGACACCACCCATGCCCTCCACCTGCTCCATGATTTTCGCTTCCCCGGTCCCCAACGCCTTATTTTCACCATGGACATCCAGTCCCTGTACACCTCCATCCCCCATCACGAAGGACTCAAAGCCCTCCGCTTCTTTCTTTCCCGCCGTACCGACCAGCACCCTTCCACTGACACCCTCCTTCGACTGACTGAACTGGTCCTCACCCTGAACAACTTCTCTTTCCAATCCTCCCACTTCCTCCAAATGAAAGGAGTAGCCATGGGCACCCGCATGGGCCCCAGCTATGCCTGCCTCTTCGTAGGATATGTGGAACAATCCATCATCCGCAACTACACTGGCCCCACCCCTCACCTTTTCCTCCGCTACATTGATGACTGTATCGGCGCCGCCTCGTGCTCCCACGGGGAGGTTGAACAGTTCATCCACTTCACCAACACCTTCCACCCCGACCTCAAATTCACCTGGACAGTCTCAGATTCCTCCCTCCCCTTCCTCGACCTTTCTATTTCTATCTCAGGCGACCGAATCAACACGGACATCTACTACAAACCGAACGACTCCCACAGCTACCTGGACTACACCTCCTCCCATCCTGCCCCCTGTAAAAACGCCATCCCATTCTCCCAATTCCTTCGACTCCGCCGCATCTGCTCCCAGGAGGACCAGTTCCAAAAACGCACAACCCAGATGGCCTCCTTCTTCAAGGACCGCAATTTCCCCCCTGACGTGGTCGACGATGCCCTCCACCGCATCTCTTCCACTTCCCGCTCCTCCGCCCTTGAACCCCGCCCCTCCACCGCCACCAGGACAGAACCCCACTGGTCCTCACCTACCACCCCACCAATCTCCATGTACAGCGCATCATCCGCCGTCATTTCCGCTACCTCCAAACGGACCCCACCACCAAGGATATATTTCCCTCCCCTCCCCTATCAGCATTCCGTAAAGACCACTCCCTCCGTGACTCCCTCGTCAGATCCACACCCCCCACCAACCCAACCTCCACTCCCGGCACCTTCCCCTGCAACCGCAGGAGGTGCAAGACTTGCGCCCACACCTCCCCCCTCACCTCCCTCCAAGGCCCCAAAGGAAACTTCCATATCTGCCACAGATTCACCTGCACCTCCACACATATCATCTATTGCATCCTCTGCACCCGATGTGGCCTCCTCTATATTGGGGAGACAGGCCGGCTACTTGCGGAGCGTTTCAGAGAACACCTCTGGGACACCCGGACCAACCAACCCAACCACCCTGTAGCTCAACATTTAAATTCCCCCTCCCACTCCACCAAGGATATGCAGGTCTTTGGACTCCTCCATCGTCAGACCACAACAAAACGACGGTTGGAGGAAGAACGCCTCATCTTCCGGCTAGGAACCCTTCAACCACAAGGGATGAACTCGGATTTCACCAGTTTCCTCATTTCCCCTCCCCCCACCCTGTCTCAGTCAAATCCATCAAATTCAGCACCGCCTTCCTAACCTGCAATCTTCTTCCCGACCTCTCCGCCCCCACCTCAGTCTGACCTATCACCCTCACCTTGACCTCTTTCCACCTATCACATTTCCGACGCCCCTCCCCCAAGTCCCTCCTCCCTACCTTTTATCTTAGCCTGCTGGACAAACTTTCCTCATTCCTGAAGAAGGGCTTATGCCCGAAACGTCGATTCTCCTGTTCCCTGGATGCTGCCTGACCTGCTGCGCTTTTCCAGCAACACATTTCCAGCTCTGATCTCCAGCATCTGCAGACCTCACTTTCTCCTCTAAGGAAATCAAACCCAGTCTATCCAATCTCTGTTTAGATTAGATTCCCTACAGTGTGGAAATGGGCCCTTTGGCCCAACAAGTCCACACTGACTCTCCGAAGAGTCACCTACCCAGACCCATCTCCCTCTGGCTAATGCACCTAACACTATGGACAATTTAGCACGGCCAATCCAACTAACCTGCACATCTTGGACTGTGGGAGGAAACTGGAGTACCCGGAGAAACGTTGAGAATGCAGATACGTTGAGAATGTGCAAACTCCACACACTCAGTTGTCCGAGGCTAGAATTGAACCTGGGACTCTGGTGCTGTGAGGCAGCAGTGCTAACCACTGAGCCACTGTGCCGCCCTAAACTGAAATTCTCTAGCCCAGATAACATAGTAGTAAATCTTCCTTGAACCCACTCTGATACAATCAAATTCCTTCTATAATGTGAATTCCACAACTGCACTGGTTGTGGCCTAACAAACACTTTATACAGCTCCAGCATAACCTCCCTGCTCTTCAACCTATGCCTTGGCTAATAAAGACAAGTATCCCATATGCCTTCTTAACGGCTTGTTCTATTTGTCTCAGTACCATAGGGCTTAAGTGAACACATACACCAAGGTCCTCTGATCCTCCCCAAAGTCTGAATGTTCATCATATATTCCCTTGCCTTGTTTGTCCTTCACAAGTGCATCACAACACTCTTATGTGAATTGAATTCCGTTTGCCTTTGAGCAGACCATCTGGCCAGCGTGTCTCTATCCTTTTCACATTCACCATCCCACCAATTTTGGTACCTGTGATGGCATTGTAGCAGCCACTTGTCTGTGGGCTGTTTTTCTCAAGGCTTAGGAAATACAGCAACTGAAAAGGATGGAATTTGGTGATAGCAGCAATGCAGTGACCCTTAGAATATTACTTATGGAACAATTGAATTGAATGTATTGTCACGTGTACTGAGGCACAGTGAAAATCTTTGTCTTGCGAGCAATTCAGGCAGATCCCATAGCTGAGTAGCATAGATAAGTAAATAATATGTAAACAGCAGCAAAAACAAAAACATCAGTGGTGTTCAGTCAGAATTGCTCCCCACTGGCCACACAAACAAATCTGCCAACTGTAGTCTCACCTCAGTGCTGCAATCAGCCAATGTCCCCACAACACTGCAATCCCAGATATTTTTCTTTATGATTAATCCATAGACACCTGCCACCCTGAAGATATCCTCCCATTTTTTGCCTGCCATCCCTGCTTATTGCCAGTTCAGCTTCTCTAATCACAGACTTTTGATGCTTTCCAGGTCTTCTTTCCTGCTGATTGCTGGTTCGACTTTTGAGGGATCATTCCCTGAAGTTCCCAGGTGAGCCAGGTCACTCATGTTCAGTAAGGTGCCACATTAAAGATTATTACACAACTGGGCTCATGGAGTTGGAGTTGGAGGCAAGAAATAGGATGTTATTAAATTGGCACTTTATAAACATTTAAGCTTTGCTATTTTCAATCTACATTAATGATTTACAAAAAGAGCACAAGAGTTATGCATCCATGTTTGTTGACATTACAAAGGTAGGTGGGAATGAAAGCTGTAAAGAGGATGCAAAAAGGTTCCATAGACATATAGACAGGTTAGGTGACTGGGCACCACAAGGGCAGATGGAGTATAATGTGGGAAAAATTCAAGTTATTCACTTTGATTGTAAAAAATAAAATAACATAATATTTTTAAAAGGCATAAAATTTGCAACATGTGAAATGGAGAAATGTTGATGTTCAAAGGAATGTAGGGTTGCTTATACCGAGAACACAAAGGTAACATGAAGGCACAGCAAACAATTAAGAAAGCAAACAGAATGTTAGTCTTTATTGCAAAGTGAATAGAGCACAAGGATAAAGAAATGATGCTGCAAGTGTAGAGGGATTTGGTGACCACATGAAGAATACTGCATTCAGTTTTAGTCTCCATATTTATGGGTATATTTGCAGTGGAGGCAGACTAGTGATGGTTCATTAGAACATAGAACATAGAACATAGAAGAATACAGCGCAGTACAGGCCCTTTGGCCCTCGATGTTGCGCCGATCCAAGCCCACCTAACCTATACTAACCAACTATCCTCCATATACCTATCCAATGCCCGCTTAAATGCCCATAAAGAGGGAGAGTCCACCACTGCTACTGGCAGGGCATTCCATGAACTTACGACTCGCTGAGTGAAGAACCTACCCCTAACTTCAGTCCTATATCTACCCCCCTTAATTTAAAGCTATGCCCCCTTGTAATACCCGACTCCATACGCGGGAAAAGGTTCACACTGTCAACCCTATCTAACCCCCTAATCATCTTGTACACCTCAATCAAGTCACCCCTAAACCTTCTTTTCTCTAATGAAAACAGCCCCAAGTGTCTCAGTCTTTCCTCATACGATCTTCCTTCTATACCAGGCAACATCCTGGTAAACCTCCTCTGCACCCGTTCCAGTGCCTCCACATCCTTCCTATAGTATGGCGACCAAAACTGCACACAATATTCCAGATGCGGCCGCACCAGAGTCTTATACAACTGCATCATGACCTCAGGACTCCGGAACTCAATTCCTCTACCAATAAAAGCCAGTACGCCATATGCCTTCCTCACCGCACTATTTACCTGGGTGGCAACTTTCAGAGATCTGTGTACATGGACACCAAGATCCCTCTGCTCATCCACACTACTAGATTAATCGTGACAGCATTGTCTAATGATAAAAGGCTGAGTAAACAAAATCTGCATTCTCTGGAGTTTAGAAGAATAAAAGAAGGTCTCATTGAAATATTCAAGATTATGAATGATCTGGACAAGGTGAACACTGAGAAATTGATTGCCCTAGCTGGGGAATTGAGAATGTGGGGACACAACCTCAGGATAAAGGGATGATTACTTTCGGCTGATATAGAGTCATATATTTTTTCATCTGAAAGTTGAGAATCCTTGGAAGTCTATGTCTCACATGCTTGAGGATGCTCCATCACTGAATGTACTTGAGCCTGAGATAGGCAGATTTTGAACTCACGGGGAATCAAGGGACATAGCTAAATGATGGGAAAGTGGCACTGATGCCAAAGATCA
Source organism: Chiloscyllium plagiosum (assembly GCF_037043375.1). NCBI lineage: Eukaryota > Metazoa > Chordata > Chondrichthyes > Orectolobiformes > Hemiscylliidae > Chiloscyllium > Chiloscyllium plagiosum. The sequence continues at coordinate 29,445,689 of NW_028270141.1, read as the reverse complement.
GCCATAATCATAATGAAGGCTGGAGCAGTCTGACAGGTCCCATGGTCCAGCCTTGCTGCTCTCTCTTACATTCTTCTACATTCTAACTGGCAGTCAGCCAGCTTGTAAATTTAGCCATCCCCTAGGCAAGAAATACAGGACAACAATGAGAATGAAGTGCAAACTTAAATTCAGCATTCCAGGTTCCTGTGATTTCTGGGTTTTCATTTTCATCTATATGCATAAACATGTTCCTTTGTCCCTCATGGTAAATATCAGGCTATTGTCTTTCCTAAACGATATTAACTTTCTGGTCTCCCAGACTTACTTTACCTGATCAACTCCCCCCCCCCCACAACCTTCATGCAGGGCTCAAAATCATAATATGCCTTTATGTTCAAGCCATATTATTAGAATTGAATAGTAATTTATTGTCACTTGTATTTTTTTTTACAAAATATACATTGAAAAGTGGTTAAGTCATTATACTCTGGCGCCTATATTAATAATAGAAATCATGTATCAAAAAAATTAAGACAATGTCCATGTTTGTTCTATGCACAGCTCAAGGTTGAGTTCCCAAGGTTGAGGAAAAGGCAGGAATCACATTCTCCATTGCTGCAGAAAGCCGACATTAAAGTCACTGAATTTCAGGCTGTTGGAACCCTAGGCTGGACCACCATTCCACTGAAAATGATGCAGAAGCCTCCTCCAGGATCCAGCTCATCACTGAAGTTGCCACTGAAGCAGACTGCCATGCTGGACCGTGTTGAACATAAATAGCTGAAAAATGTTTTTAAAAAAAGGATGTGACAGGCCTGGTGATCAGAAGCAGATGGGTCTGGAACCCAAACACCCCACATCATTTACTCTACCATTCTCTGCCCATGAGCAACACAATAGGAGATCTGCTAATACCAGGTGAATTTTGCACCAAGTTTAAAACTGATAACACATCTTGGTCTTAAAATTGGTTAACCCTAATTTTTGGGAGCACATATCGCAGTGCACAACATGCCTGTGCCTGTTCAGGTCGAGATGTGCAAATGCAAATTTCTGTCCCTTCTCATCTGAATGATTGATGCCCAAGTATCTCCCATGCGGTCAAGTCCTAAATGCTGCCTATTGTCTTTGCACACTCTCGGAGGCAGCAGAGTTGATTATTGTGTGGTATAGCCAGGCTTTTTTTAAAATGGCAGGTAGTAGCTTCAAGAGAAATTGTACAAATACTTGCTGCCATGTAATTACAGCAAAGAGAACACCAGGATAAACAGAAAGATCCATAATGACAAAGATGCCACTAGTAGTAGAGGTAGAGAGATGCCACAAGTCTGTAGAGGAACTAAGAGAACCTCAATGAGTACAAATAATACATCACACCCTCATCTATCAACACTCCCTGGTACTCAGGACTCACAGGTAGCTTCCATATACTCCACCTCATCATATTCACACACTTACTACTCAGTGCTTCCAGCTATTGAATGACACATCATTCAAATACAATGTTACATTCTTACTACATTTTGTCCTCTCTCCTACTGGTCAGGTGAGATATTCTAAGTAGCAGAGCAGAATTGGTGATTGCTCTGACCCTGAAAGAAATAGTTATTAACATAATTGTTCTGGCTACAACTGAGCCTGTGTCCCTAAAAACATTGAGAATGATACTATATTTCTTGCTTCAGCATTATCACAACTTTCAGATTACTACCATCTTGCTCTGTAGCTGGATACAAGGATGAGAGAGATTCCAATGGTTTGACAGCGGGGCTCCAATTTTAAACCTAACTTCCCTTTTCCACCCCAACATTTTCCTTTCTGGATGCACAGGAGCCCTAATAGGAAAGGGACTTACAGCACATTACAGCTGAGGAGGCACTATCACTTGATCTGATATTCACAGTCATCAGCTCAGATACTGGCTCGGTACATGCTCTGGAGGCTGATATCGAGTTAGCACCAGCACATGGGGAGTTATCTGGCCATGTGTGGGCTGCAGTCAGGCCAGGGTTTAAAAGCGCTTTGTTTGCCAGCTCACCAAAGGAGGTAGGAGATGAGTCCTGCTGCAAAGGACTCAAATGACTCCCTTAATGGAGCATTATAGGGATGGCTGTAGATGCTATATATAGGGTAAAAACAATGACTGCAGATGCTGGAAACCAGGTTCTGGAGTAGAGTGGTGCTGGAAAAGCACAGCAGTTCAGGCAGCATCCGAGGAGCAGGAAAATCGACGTTTTGGGCAAAAGCCCTTCATCAGGAATACAGGCACTATCACTTGATCTGATATTCAGTCATCAGCTCAGATACTGGCTGGTACATACTCTGGAGGCTGATATCGAGCTAGCATCAGCATATGGGGAGTTATCTGGCCATGTGTGGGCTGCAGCCATATTGGCTGTGCTGCCAGAACCATTTGTTACTGTAACGAGGTGTGGAAGAGCCAGCCTCCAAATTGGCAGAACACATGACACAGAGCTCCCCCTCTCTACACTTTCTGCTTTCTGTCTCTGTTGTACTACAGACCCAGAAATTTACTGAAACTGATGTCCCCCATATCGGCTGCAGCTTTTGTGGGGGCAAGCCACTATTCCACTAGTTCATCAATAGCAACATTAACTTTAAAAAAAAGGATTTTTTGGGGGCTCATCCCAAACTTTAACACCACAGAATTCACTTGCACAGTTTGTCATTCATAAGCTAAGTATAGTTTAAGAGTGAAGGACCCATGCACCTCTGGAAAGGATAAGCTGCTGGGGTATATGTCACTTCTGTATTGAACTATCTATTATGGCTCTGGATCAGTGGTGCTGGAAGAGCACAGCAATTCAGGCAGCATCCGAGGAGCTTCGAAATCGACGTTTCGGGCAAAAACCCTTCATCAGGAATAAAGGCAGAGAGCCTGAAGCATGGAGAGATAAGCTAGAGGAGGGTGGGGGTGGGGATAGAGTAGCATAGAGTACAATAGGTCAGTGGGGGAGGAGATGAAGGTGATAGGTCAGGGAGGAGAGGGTGGAGTGGATAGGTGGAAAAGGAGCTGGGCAGGTCGGACAAGTCCTGACAAGTCAAGGGGACAGTTTTGCTGGAGGTTAGAAACTAGGATGAGGTGGGGGAAGGGGAAATGAGGAAGCTGTTGAAATCCACATTGATGTCCTGGGGTTGAAGTGTTCCGAGGCGGAAGATGAGGCGTTCTTCTTCCATGCGTCTGGTGGTGAGGGAGTGGCGGTGGAGGAGGCCCAGCACCTCCATGTCCTCGCAGAGTGGGAGGGGGAGTTCAAATGTTGAGCCATGGGGCGGTTTGGTTGATTGTGCGGGTGTCTCGGAGATGTTCTCTAAAGCGCTCTGCCAGGAGGCGCCCAGTCTCCCCAATGTAGAGGAGACCGCATCGAGAGCAACGGATACAATAAATGGTATTAGTGGATGTGCAGGTAAAACTTTGATAGATGTGGAAGGCTCCTTTAGTGCCTTGGATGGAGGTGAGGGAGGAGGTGTGGGCACAGGTTTTACAGTTCCTCCAGTGGCAGGGGAAAGTGCCAGGATGTGAGGGTGGGTGGTGGGGGGCATGGACCTGACCAGGTAATCACGGAGGGAACGGTCTTTGCGGAAGGCGGAGAGGGGTGGGGAGGGAAATATATCCCTGGTGGTGGGGTCTGTTTGGAGGTGGCGGAAATGTCGGCAGATGATTTGGTTTATGCGAAGGTTGGTAGGGTGGAAGGTGAGCACCAGGGGCGTTCTGCCCTTGTTGCGGTTGGAGGGGTTGGGTCTGAGGGCGGAGGTGCGAGATGTGGATGAGATGCGTTGGATGGCATCTTTAACCACGTGGGAAGGGAAATTGCGGTCTCTAAAGAAGGAGGCCATCTGGTATGTTCTATGGTGGAACTGCTCCTCCTGGGAGCAGATACGGCGGAGGCGGAGGAATTGGGAATACGGGATGGCATTTTTGCAAGAGGTAGGGTGGGAAGAGGTGTAATCCAGGTAGCTGTGGGAGTCGGTGGGTTTGTAAAAGATATCAGTGTCAAGTCGGTCGTCACTGATGGAGAGGTCCAGGAAGGGGAGGGAGGTGTCAGAGATGGTCCAGGTAAATTTAAGGTCAGGGTGGAATGTGTGGTGAAGTTGATGAATTGCTCAACCTCCTCGTGGGAGCACGAGGTGGCGCCAATGCAGTCATCAATGTAGCGGAGGAAGAGGTGGGGAGTGGTGCCGGTGTAATTACGGAAGATCAACTGCTCTACGTAGCCAACAAAGAGACAGGCATAGCTGGGGCCCATACGTGTGCCCATGGCTACCCCTTTGGTCTGGAGGAAGTGGGAGGATTCAAAGGAGAAATTGTTAAGGGTGAGGACCAGTTCGGCCAAACGAATGAGAGTGTCGGTGGAGGGGTACTGTTGGGAACGTCTGGAGAGGAAAAAACGGAGGGCTTGGAGGCCCTGGTCATGGCGAATGGAGGTGTAGAGGGATTGGATATCCATGGTGAAGATGAGGCGTTGGGGGCGGGGGAAATGGAAGTCTTGGAGGAGGTGGAGGGCGTGGGTGGTGTCTCGAACGTATGTGGGGAGTTCCTGGACTAGGGGGGATAGGACAGTGTCGAGGTAGGTAGAGATGAGTTCAGTGGGGCAGGAGCATGCTGAGACAATGAGTCGGCCAGGGTGGTCAGGCTTGTGGATCTTGGGAAGGAGGTAGAACCGGGCATGGGGGGTTCCCGGACTATGAGGTTGGAAGCTGTGGGTGGGAGATCTCCTGAGGTGATAAGGTTCTGTATGGTCTGGGAGATGATGGTTTGGTGATGGGGAGTGGGGTCATGGTCAAGGGGGCGGTAGGAAGAGGTGTCCTCGAGTTGGCGTTTGACTTCAGCGATGTAGAGGTCAGTGCGCCAGACTACCACTGCGCCCCCTTTGTCCGCTGGCTTGATGGTGAGGTCAGGATTGGAGCAGAGGGATTGGAGGGCTGCGCGTTGTGAGGGTGAGAGGTTGGAGTGGGGGAGGGGGGTCGACAGGTTGAGGCGGTTAATGTCCCGGCGGCAGTTGGAAATGAAGAGGTCGAGGGCAGGTAATAGGCCAGCACGGGGTGTCCAGGTGGATGCAGTGTGTTGGAGGTGGGCGAAGGGGTCCTCGGAGGATGGGCGGGAATCCTGATCGTGAAAGTAAGCTCGGAGGCGGAGGCGACGGAAGAATTGTTCGATGTCACGGCATGTATTAAATTCATTGATGCGTGGACGGAGGGGGACGAAGGTGAGTCCTTTGCTGAGGAGTGATGGTTCGTCCTCAGTGAGGGGGAGGTCTGGAGGGATGGTGAAAACTCGGCAGGGCTGGGAGCTGGGAGCTGGTGTGGGTGTAGAGCTGGGAGTGAGGTCGGAGCCAGTCTGCCACCACTTCCGCCCCCACCAGCGCCACTCACCTGCATTCTGCTGACACGCCCCCCACAGACCCCACTGTCACTATCCCCACCCCCCAGAACCCCGAGGGGAACACTACCCCTGCTCATGACTCTAACCCCATTCCCCCCACCATCACACCCACTACAGGTCCACGCCACCCTACCATCCACCCTCACATCCTGGCACTTTCCCCTGCCACCGCAGGAACTGTAAAACCTGTGCCCACACCTCCTCCCTCACCTCCATCCAAGGCCCTAAAGGAGCCTTCCACATCCATCAAAGTTTTACCTGCACATCCACTAATATCATTTATTGTATCCGTTGCTCCCGATGCGGTCTCCTCTACATTGGGGAGACTGGGCGCCTCCTAGCAGAGCGCTTTAGGGAACATCTCCGAGACACCCGCACCAATCAACCAAACCGCCCCGTGGCTCAACATTTGAACTCCCCCTCCCACTCTGCTGAGGACATGGAGGTGCTGGGCCTCCTCCACCGCCACTCCCTCACCACCAGACGCATGGAAGAAGAACGCCTCATCTTCCGCCTCGGAACACTTCAACCCCAGGACATCAATGTGGATTTCAACAGCTTCCTCATTTCCCCTTCCCCCACCTCATCCTAGTTTCTAACCTCCAGCAAAACTGTCCCCTTGACTTGTCAGGACTTGTCCGACCTGCCCAGCTCCTTTTCCACCTATCCACTCCACCCTCTCCTCCCTGACCTATCACCTTCATCTCCTCCCCCACTGACCTATTGTACTCTATGCTACTCTATCGCCACCCCCACCCTCCTCTAGCTTATCTCTCCACGCTTCAGGCTCTCTGCCTTTATTCCTGATGAAGGGTTTTTGCCCGAAACGTCGATTTCGAAGCTCCTCGGATGCTGCCTGAATTGCTGTGCTCTTCCAGCACCACTGATCCAGAATCTGGTTTCCAGCATCTGCAGTCATTGGTTTTACCTCCTATCTATTATGGCTGTTGAGGCTGACACACAAATGGTGATCCCTTCCACAGTTAGCATCTCTGGTCCAATTTGACTTATGTTTTGCCTCCAACTGGGGTCTCTGTCTGCTATCTGTTCATTTCTTTTGCTCACTGCTTTTTTTGTGTCCTTTGTGAGGCACTCCAATCAGCAAAGAGGAATTCCAAACATGCAGTCCAAACATGCATCACCTTCAATCCCAGTCAACTTGAGGTGCTGCCTACAGACATGGGATGGCATTTTGGCTCAGTGGTTAGCACTGCTGCCTCACAATGTCAGGGACCCAGATTCGATTCCAGCCTCAGGTGACTGTCTGTGTGGAGTTTGCACATTCTCCCAGTGTCTGTGGGGGTTTCCTCTGGGAGCTCCAGTTTTCTCCCATAATACAAAAAATGTGCGGGTTAGGTGCATTGTCCATGCTAAATTGCCCGTTGGGTCCTGGGAGGTTTAGGTTGGGTGCATTAGTCAGGGGTAAATATATGGTAGGGGAATGGGTCTGGGTCAGCTCCTCTTCGGAGGATAGGGATGGACTTGTTGGGCCAAATGGCCTGTTTAAATTTCAGAGATTCTATCCTTGCTGTGGACAAATGGTCAACTTGTTGGTCACATACCAATATCAAGCTCCCCCTAGAGTTTGCCTCTGCAGATGCAGCTGTCAGCAATCCAGATCAAACAACCTAGCCAAATGTGTCACCACTGTCTCAAGACGGCAATTACTGTATACTGTGGATCCCTGTACGCTGGTGAATCTTTCTATTCAGCATTCTTTTGTCAGGAGATGCTGAATATTTATCTAAGGCTGGGGAATTGAAAGCTATTCAATCACTTTTCTTGGCTTACATAAGTTGTCCATTTCTCACCATTGAAAAGAAAGGTGCTGAGAGCACAAGCTGAGTACGCAAAATTTGCTATTTTCAGCTTCAGCTTTAACAAAACAGGTGAGGCCTCAACAATCTTGGTGTCAATTTACTAAAGGACATATTGCTGGTAATTGTTAATCCAAAGAACATGAAATTGTCATTGACCGCCAGAGTGTGATTGTTGATGGTAATGGGAGGTGGCCCACAACTTTAATCTTCCTGACATTGACTGTCAGTCCAAACACCTTGCAAGCTCAGGAGAAATGTTCCACAAGCTGTTTAAAATGAACTGCAGTATGGGATGTGAACAGGGAGAAATCATTCAATTCAGGAAAGTCATCCAGTGGACTCAGAATGGGTGTTGTTGATACCACTTAGTGTGGAATTTATCCCTTTCTCCTTGTGAGACAGTGAAGCACAGTTTAAATACATGAGCCAGGTCATCAGACCTTCTCTGGGCAGTTTTGCAGCACATTTAAAAGAAAAGTCAAAAGTGGAGAGTTTCCAAGAATCCACTTTGAACAAAGTTTGCTCCTTAAAAGATAGGATTTTGTATATTTATTGGGCACAACAAATGTAATTCAAGTAAAAGTACCTTAAAACAAGGTTTGAACAGTTCTAATTTCCAAAATTAACATCAGCATAAATATTTGTGGCAAATCTGTTGGAAATCACTGGCAGCGCTGTGTTAACATAGTTATATTCCTATGGTCTTTAATGGATGAAGGATTTCCATTTTGTTGTGGCTACCAAGGCAAAATAGTTAATTAATTAGATAAATAAATTGAAGACTTAGCAAATTTGCAGACTCTTGTGTCAGATTTTCTAACAACCTAAGCAGTTTCCATTAGGTAAATGCAATATGATTAAATGATGCCTGATTAAAAGAAGTATAAGAGCTTCCAGAATGAAAAGCCCTGGAAATAACTGAATTGCAGAAAAGTGCTCACTTTATTTCGAGGAGGTCAAGGATCTCCAATATGTGAATCACAATTTATGGACTTCCTCACTCACTAGGTAACAGACAAATTAAGACCATATCAGCAAGTCAGCTGCATGTAAAATCTGTCTCAATTGCAGAGTTAAAGTTGGGGCTGAATTTAGTGCAGACAGCAATTCCCCAGATAACATCTGGACAGCTGAGAATAATCCTGCCTCAGTGGTTTCCAGGACCCCCGACCTGCATCTATGGCATGAGGTAATTAATTGCTTCCCTGGGAGCAATTGCTAACTGCTCATACTTCATCTGGCCAGCAGCTGAAACTTCATCAGGCAGAACCAGGAACTACATCTGTCCAGCAGCCATAATAATGGACCAAACTATGGAACCACTTGCTTGGTATTGGGCTCCGTGGGGGCCAGTCAGATAAGCTCCAGCAAAGCTCTGGGGAGAGGTTAGAGAGGCCAGAGTGCGATGTTTCTACAGGGAACTTGCTAGCAGAGGGGTCATAATCAGGGAAATATCCTTTGGTACTCCTGTAAATATTAGATTCAACAGTATCATTAGACATAACTCTCTTAGATTTAGGAAGTAGTGTCAAACTGAGGTGACTGAAGGAGATGGAGGAAGAGGGATGAAAACAATATCTTGAAAAGAAAGATAACTGCTTTTACTGTACTTCTCAACTTTCCTGTAACAGCCAAACATGAAAGCACTATAGATTCTACTTGTTGGGCTAAATGGCCTATTTCCACATTGTAGGGATTCTGAGATAAAGGATCATACAAAACATACTCTGTTCTGAGGAAGGGTGACCAGACCTGAAATATTAACTTCCTATTTCTCTTCACAGATGATGCCTGACCTGCTGAATTTTTCCAGTAATTTCTGTTTTTGTTATACATTGTGCGTAGATTCAATTGGATGCTGAATCAAACAGACAATGCAAGAGAAAAGCTGCAACAATAACTTTAAATAATGTAACAAAACACCTCAGGTTGATCCTTAGGAGATTTAGAAAGCAGAATTTAGTATCAAGGCACAGAGTCATAGAGACTTACAGCACAGACTGTTGGACACACTGATCAAAAAAAAACTAACTATTCAATCCCATTTTCCATCACTTGGCCAATAGACCTATATGCCTTAGCATCAAAAGTACGCATCTAAATACTTCTTAAATGTTATGAGGGTTTCTGTCTTTATTACCCTTACAGGTAGTGAATTTCAGATGCCCATCACCCTCTGGGTGAAAAGCATTTCCCCATGGTGGCTTAGTGGCTATCACTGCTGCCTTATAGTGCCAGGGACTGGGGTTTGATTCCACTTTCGAGCGAATGTCTGTGTGGAGTTTGCACATTCTCTCAGTGTCTGTGTGGGTTTCCCCCGGGTGCTCAAGTTTTCTCCCACAACACAAAAATGTGCAGATTAGGTGCATTGGCCATGCTAAATTGCCCATTGTGTCCAGAGATGCGCATTTTAGGGGGATTAGCCATGGGAAATGCAGGATTACAGGGATAGGGTAGGGGGATGAGTCTGGGTGGGATGCACTTCGAAGGGTATGTGGTGGGCCAAATGACTTTCTTCTGCACTGCAGGGATTCGATGACTCTATGTAACCTCCTGTCTGCTACCTTAAATCTATGCCTCCTGGTCACTGATACATCCTTCAAGGGGGAAAAAAAAATTCTCCCTGTTTATCCTATCTATGCCTCTCATAATTTTGTACATTTCGTAATACATGAAAATTGGTGGAGTCATGAATAGCGAGGAAGGTCATCAAAGGATGTAGCAAGATTTAGATCAATTGGAAAGTTGGGCAGAGAAAAGGGCAGATGGAGTTTAATCCAGGCAAGTGTGAGGTGATTCATTTGGGAGGTCAAATGCAAAAGGAAGGTATACAGTAAATGGCCGGACATATTTTGAGCATTGATATATAGGAGATCTTGGGGTGCAAGTCCATTCCTTCTTTAAAGTGGAAACAAAAGTGGATAAGGTAGTAAAGAAGGTATATGGCATGCTAACATTTATCAATCTGAGCATTGAGTATAAAATGGCAAGACATGTTGCAGATGTATAAATCTTTAGTTAGGACAAATTTGAAATAATGTGTGCAGTCTGGTCTCCACAATGTAGAAAGGATGTGGAGGCTTTGGAGAAGCTTTATAAGAGGTTTAGCAGGATGTTACCTGGATTAGAGTATATTAGCTATAAGGAGAAGTTGGACAAACTTGTATTGTTATCAGTGTCAGAAGCTGAGGGACAATGTGATAGAAGTTTATAAAAATATGAGAGGCATGGATAGGACAGATGTTCAGAGTATCTTTTACCCCAGGGTTAACTAGGTGTGGTTGAGGTTCACAAGGAAGAGGTATTAGAAATCCTGCAGAGTGTGAAAATAGATAAGTGCCCTGGGCCGGATGGGATTTATCCTCGGATCCTCTGGGAAGCCAGGGAGGAGATTGCCAAGCCTTTGGCATTGATCTTTAAATCATCATTGTCTACATGAATAGTGCCAGAAGACTGGAGGATAGCAAATGTGGTTCCCCTGTTCAAGAAGAGGAGTAGAGACAACCCTGGTAATTATAGACCAGTGAGCCTTACTTCAGTTGTTGGTAAAGTGTTGAAAAAGGTTATAAGAGATAGGATTTATAATCATCTAGAAAATAATAATTTGATTAGGGATAGTCAGCATGGTTTTGTGAAGAGTAGGTCGTGCCTCACAAACCTTATTGAGTTCTATGAGAAGGTGACCAAACAGGTAGATGAGAGTAAACAGGTTGATGTGGTGTATATGGATTTCAGCAAGGCTTTCAATAAGGTTCCCCATAGTAGGCTATTGTACAATATGCGGAAGAATGGGATTGTGGGAGATATAGCAGTTTGGATCAGTAATTGGCTTGCTGAAAGGAGACAGAGGGTGATGGTTGATGGGAAATGTTCATCCTGGAGTCCAGTTACCAGTGGTGTACCGCAAGGGTCGGTGTTGGGTCCACTGCTGTTCGTCATTTTTATAAACGACCTGGATGAGGGCGTAGAAAGGGTGGGTTAGTAAATTTGCAGATGACTCTAAGGTCGGTGGAGTTGTGGATAGTGACGAAGGATGTTGTAGGATGCAGAGAGACATAGATAAGCTGCAGAGCAGGGCTGAGAGGTGGAAAATGGAGTTTAATGTGGACAAGTGTGAGGTGATTCACTTTGGTTGGAGTAACCGGAGTGTAAAGTACTGGGCTAATGGTAAAATTCTTGGAAGTGTAGTTGAGCAGAGAGATCTCGGTGTCCAGGGTTGTTAAGAAGGCATACAATGTTTTAGCTTTTATTAATAGAGGAATGGAGTTCTGGAACCATGGGGTTATGCTACAGCTGTCCAAAACTCTGGTGCGGCTGCACTTGGAGTATTGTGTACAGTTCTGGTCACCGCATTATAAGAAGGATGTGGAAGTTTTGGAAAGGGTGCAGAGGAGATTTACTAGGATGTTGCCTGGTATGGAGGGAAGGTCTTACGAGGAAAGGCTGAGGGACTTAAGGCTGTTTTCGTTGGAGAGAAGAAGGTTGAGCTGTGACTTAATAGAGACATATAAGATAATCAGAGGGTTAGATAGGGTGGACAGGGAGAGTCTTTTTCCAAGTATGGTGATGGTGAGCATGAGGGGGCATAGCTTTAAGTTGAGGGGTGATAGATACAGAACAGATGTCAGAGGTAGTTTCTTTACTCAGAGAGTAGTAAGGGTATGGAATGCTTTACCTGCAACAGTAGTAGATTCGCCAACTTTAAGTACATTTAAGTCATCATTGGACAAGCATATGGACGTACATAGAATAGTTAGGTTAGATGGGCTTCAGATTGGTATGACAGATCAGCACAACATCAAGGGCCTGTACTGCGCTATAATGTTCTATGTTCAATATCAAATATTAAGAGCATAGGTTTAAAGTGAAAGGAGGAAAGTTTAAAGGAGATGTGTGCAGCAAGTTTTTTTTAGGCAGAATGTTATAAGTGCTTGGAATGTAATGCCAAGGGAGGTGGTAGAAGTGTATACAATAGCAACATTTAAGAAGCATTTACTAAGGCACATGATCAGGCAAGGAATAGAGGGATATGAACCATGTGCAAGCACATGGGATTAGTTTAGAATGGCATCATTGTTGGCACAGACATGGTGGGCTGAAGGGCCTGTTCCTGTGCTGTACTGTTCTATGTTCTACCTCGATCATATCTCCTCCCAATCTCCTCTGCTCTAAGGAAAACAATATCAGTTTGCCTAACCTCTCTTCATAATTGAAACTCTGCAGCCCAGTCAACACTCTGGTATATTTCTTCTACACCCTCTCCATTGCAATCATATCTCTCCTACAATAAGGAAACATTAGAGCAGAAGGCCAAATGCTTGGTCAAAGAGATTGGTTTTAAGGAATGGAGGAAAATGAGATAGTGATTTGGAGATATTTAGGAGGAATTCCAAAGTTTAGAACATTAACACCTGAAGACATAGCCAACAACTATGTAATGATTGAAATCAGAGATGCTGAAGAGATCAATAGTAAAGAAATCCAGATTTCTCAGAAAACTAGCAAAATGAGAGGTCATTGAGGAACTTGAAAATAAACATAAAACATTTTAAAACCAAAACTTTGTGTAACCTGGAGTAAACATAGGTCAGCAAGCAATAAGGGTTGATGGCCCAAGAATCTATTACACCCTAAATATTTCTTATGCTCTTTTGCAATTGTGTTATACACAATTTAAAAAAAGGTAATGGCAATCAATAATAAATTCATACCTCATAGTTTAAAACAATGTCTGTTGCCTTTCGTATTGATTTCTCACAATTACATCTGAAATCTAATGAATGATCTGGACCTTCAATAATATTTATAAAGAGAAACATTTGCCATCAGCCTTCCCTTGTAAGTAATTTTAAGGGAATACTTGCAGTTATTATTTTGATAAGGTAATTAATAAGTATTTATACAAATCCATTTAGTGCTTATTCAACAACCTATGACTATCTGCATTTAGGAAAAGAGCATACAATGCTGAAATCATTGACTAGCATTTCGTGTCCAATAGTTTCAAAGTTAGAAGTATATGACAAACTGATTTGTTCTGCTACAGATAATGTTGACTCTCACTGGAAGAGGAGAGATTGATCTTTGGAAACTAACTCTGTTAAACATTAGTCAGCTATTTGCAATGGATGTTTAATCTTCTAGAACAATTACCTCATTGCAGGATATTGTTGACAAGCTTCCATCAGTTTAAACAGGTAACAACACCAAGTCAAAAATGACACATATTTTGACGAATGCTGATCACACATCACAAGACTCAAACTATGCACTCCATCATCATTGATTGAACCACCTACAGACTGGAAGGCAAATGTGGTGTTTAATAGTGAATTCCATATAAAGTGTTATTGATCATCTTTCTGTCATTGTTAGCTACAAATCATTGTTATTAATTTTTCATTAAAACACTTAGTAAAATTGAAGCTGCACAATTATTAACCACAGTCGATATAACTGACAAATTCTATTATAAAATCTCTTTTGGGAAAACATGTTTCATAATGTTAACACTTGAGATCTGAAACTGATTCTGGATTCAGAATTAACCTTTCATTTATTGTCAAATGCGATCAGAACAATTTGAATAATAATTTATTGGTTGATCTTTTAGCAAACTCTGACCCTATTTAATCAGCAGCAATGTTTTTTTCTTGATAATTTCTTTATACTTATTTTAATATGGGTGCAAGACTCAGTATCATGGTAATAATGGATTAATCATCTAGTATTGTATTTTACTGGTCTTCTCCAGCATTTCTTTGAGCATACATTTTGGTTCATATGGCACACTCTTCTGTTGCTTTTTTGTTAAATTAATATTTTCATACTTCAACTAGATTTCGATGATTGCTGAGCTGCTCATTTTACTGGAGTTTTTATCCAGTGGCTTGAAGTCAGGTTCTCTAAGTCACAAGTCACAACACCATCTAGATGGATATTTGTATATGTAGGAGTTAGATCATTCCTTTCAGCCACTCACTCAATGTACCAGTTCAGAAGTATTCATTTAGGTTAAACCATTAGTCTGTTCTAAATGCATGAAAATCTCATGATGACTCTCTGATACAATCAGAAATCAAATATTGTCTGATTGAAATTAAAATATTTGCTTCATTATTTCACAGCTTCTGCTCTAAAGTATAAGACATATAATCAACACATTTGTAAAAGCAATTACAAATCCAAGCACTTAATAGCAATGAATAACATAACTTCACGTATTTTCCTCACGTGAAGTTCACCATATGAACAAATTGTTCTGAATGACAATCATTACAAATAGTGAAAATGCATATCAAATGCCCTTGACAGAGTAATCTTTGTGCAATGAAAATTAACAGGTATTGACAATCTGCCTGGAGTCAACTGTAAAGAAAAAAAATGATCTTTTATGATACAGTAAATCCTCTATGTTTTTACATGTTGATAGTGCTTTTTTGCATTACAACAATAAATAAATCAATAAATAATTTTGAGACAACCTCTGTCTCACAAACATGTAAACAAAAGAACAGTTATACAAAATATAAATATTTAGATGTGTGACTTCTTGTAAACACAGTCTTTTACTCTATCAGAGAACCCTACTGCTTTTTTTGGATCTCCATAAATAAATGGGATTAATGTGGACTTTGTATGACTGCTTAAAACAAGTGAAAACAATTGACTGCTTTGTTTTTTACAATTCTCTGACATTTAGATCCATTGAGGTTCATAAAAATAAAATTAGGGAGCAATATAAGTGTGCTGCCAATTCACTATTGTAAAATATCAAAGTGTTTGTCAACAGATTAATAATATAGATAGTCCAAAACAAGGAAGAGCCTTTCCAAATGCAATAAATAAGATGGTTTCTACTGTACCTCATTGCTTTTAAATTTCAGTTTGTTTTAGAAATGTTTCTGCTTTACTGTCACCAGACTGATGAAATATTTAGGGAATAAAGATAAAACATTCAAATTCTGCTCAAAATTTAATGATCCATTGGAAACAGGAACACAGATTCTGAATGTAACCAATTCTGAAAGACACACTTAGGCATCTTTAAATCCTGCATTTTGAAAATTTCCTCAACTTTCAGGCTGAGTCGAACCTGTACTGCTTCATTGACTTCAAGTTTGAATCACTCTGACCAAAAAGGAGAGACCAATTTTTCCAGTTAGCTAATGATTTTTCTCCTTATGCTGTAATGTGTAAAGTATGTAGAGTTTGACAATAAATTGTGGACATAAAATACAAAAACAAATCCAAATCTTAAGTACCAAATATACCCCTTCAACCTAATCAAGGTGGTCCCTGTGAGAAAGTTAAGCAGTAAAATCCTGTGTCTAAAGTCTTTCAAATATATAAGAACTTAAGAAGTAAAGTGTTTACCATAAGGCCCCTCAAACCCAATCTACCATTCAATATAATCATGGCTGATCTTTTGCCTTAAATTTCACTTTTTGCCCTCCTCACACTTCAACAAAAATAATCTTAACATCAGTCTTAAATATAGCCAATAACAGAACATTCACAATCTGCCTCTGTGGACTCTGTGAATTCACAATCCTCTAAATGAAGAAGACTCCTCAAATTTCAGTCCTAACTCAGTGACCCCTAATTCTGAGAATGTGTCTCCAAGTTCTCAAGGAAATAGCCTTTCAGTTTTTACCCTGTCAAGTCACACAGCTTGTCAACATTCTCATTCTAAAGAATTAATCTAGTGGTCAATGCAAATTATAGGTTGTTTTGAGGACCTATACATAGCTGGAATGGATTGTAGCTGTACATTTACATTATAGAAAGGAGAACTGGCGCAAAAATAAATACATTATTAAAATGAGACACAGTGTACTAATTTGAGTTATTTCTTGCAAAAGGTGTAACTTAAACTGTGTACTAAGGAAATAACCTCCATTGATCTATTAATATATTTTTACATAATTACCACTATATTTCACATTCCTTGTAAAGTACTGAAACGAAGACAGAAATAGTTATTGCCATCACAAAGTCTGCCGAGGTTAGTGGCATCAAGTTATCTACAATTATATTAGGTATCATAAACTGCTAGGTTGTCTGTTGCATGGTGTTGTAAAAAGATATATTAAACAAAAAAAAAATAACCATTTTGTTAAAAATAATAGATTTTAGCTTAAAAATGGAGATACTTCAAAAGTTAATCATTGGTTGTGAAGAGCTTTCAGATGGTCTGAGAAAGTGAAAGGACTTGATAAATTCATTTTCCAACTTTTCCCTTCTCCTTCAATGTTTCAATCACTGAACAACAGTGAGGTCTGTCAGAATTACTGTAGGAACTACATAAGGAAAGTAGTTAATATGGAAAAGGCTGTTTAAAATATATTTTACTTCTACCAATAATTAATAAATACTGAATGGAATAAATTGCTCAAAATCACACTTCAGAAATAATAGATGTGTTTGAAATTCTCAGTGAATTTGACAATCGTTTTCAAAGTGAAATACAGGATATGTTGGAAATTTGAAAATAAGAACATATTAAAAAACTGGAAAAATTCAGCAGGTTAGGAAGCTGCGGAGAGAAACACTGTAAATATTTACGGTCAATGACTTCCCATGAGAATTGATGAAACATCAAATGTTAAGACTGTTTCTCTCCACAGAAAGTTCCTCTTACCTGTCTGACCACAGCCACAGTATCACAGCAACAGCTCATTTTCTTCCCTGCACCATTAACTTCAGAATTCTCCCAAGTCTATTTTGATTTCCTCCTCCTCTTCATTACACACATACTTTTTTTGGCAAAATCAAAAGCAGATTCTACATATATCCTGACAATACCTAACTACATCCTTCCAATGGTCTTGACCCCTCCAATTTCTCTGTGCTATCGGTTTAATTACATAAGAACAGGTCTTGCATGAATCACAATTTACCGCAGCCAAACATTGGGAAGAATGAAGCCACAAACTCTGTACTGTTGCTGATTACATTCCAATCTCCAACCACTGTCTCAGGCTGACCATTTATAATCTCAAAATCCTATCAGGTCTCAAACTGAGCTTCTGACCTCACATAACCTCCATCAGAAAGAACACCAACTTGCAATTCTAACATCACTTTCCCTATTCCTGACTTAACCTATCTTCTGTTAAAACCCTCATTTTGTCATCACTAAGTGCAATTATTCCATTGTTTACTGGGTCAACCAGCCCTCCATGAAATTCCTTCCTGACTTTGCCCTTTTCAATCTTGATAACTTCCTTCATCCCAAAGCCCACACAAACACTCCCTTGGATCTCCAAATTCTCTACCCCTCCAATATCCCTTTCTCTACTCAGGTTGTCAGCTATCTGAACTTTCCTCTCTAACTCACTCCACTTCCTTCTCCACCTTAAAGAGTTTTCTTAAAACCACACGCTGATCAGGTGTTTAGTCACCAAGGTAATATCTCTATATTACTGAACATTCTGTTTGCATTATGATATTAATACGATAACAGATAGAAGAAATGAACAGTCCATTTGTTGAGGACATGAACTCAACTTAGTGAATCTGAGAGAATGCCAAATGCAAACCTGAAATTTATAACTTATGCAATGGCTTGATGTGTTCTTGTAATGGTAGTGATTATATCCCCACCTCTGTGCCAGAAGATCCAGGTTCAAGTCTCGCCAAAATTAGATGTATTTATAACATGTCTGAATAGGTTAATTAAAAATATCTACAAAATGGCTTGTGACCCTTGAGTCTAGTTGGTCATTCAGATGACGATCTACTTCACCAAAGAGATATCAAGCTTTTATAAAGAATAAGTATTGGATTCTGCTTCATATGTGACCATCTGGTGAAATTACTTGTGGACTCTGGCTGTGTCATAATGGTTGCTCACTTTCAAGCTCAAATAGACAATAGAACCTTTGGCTTGATTTCCACAATGAATGTTTCAAGATCTTGGAGTGAAGAAACATTAGAAAGTATGTCACAATAAAACTCTTCATTTTAGAAAGCAAGTATTGAAATCCAAGAAATACACAAATGTGAAAAATTAATGAATAATTCATGTATTTTGAATAAGATGTTAACTTGAGACCCTGTTTGCCCTCTCAAGTTTACATTCTGGATCCCAACACACTCCTGATGAAGAGCTGAGGAGATTTCTTTCCTCTGTTCTGACCAATACTTATTCCCACAACCAACATCACTATAAAAAATGATGTTATCAAATATTCCATTTCTGTTTAAGAGGCCTTGTACACAATTTGGCTGCAGTGTTTCATACACCAAATCAGTGATTGCACTTCAAAAGAATTTCATTGGCTGGAACACACTTTGGCATGTGTTGAAATCTTGAAAGGTGTTATATAACTGGAAGCTTTCTCCTTTCCTTGAAGTAAAAATATTCTAGGTGATAACATAGGGAGTACATCTCTGCATCTACAATTCCAAAAGAAAACAACATTTTAATGCTCTGAAATTATTTGAGTTTATTCCTTGTACATTCTTTATTATTCAGAATGGAATGGGACAAATATGAGAAAGGGAGATATGAATGACAATCAAGAAAGCGCAGGGGAGTGGGACTAATTGAGTAGATCTTTTGAAGAAGTACAAAGGTACAATGGGTAGAATGGCATTCTTCGCTGTTGTTTCTTTCCATGATTTAGTGAAAAATGTGTTGAGAAATAGAGCCTTGTTTGAGACAATCTGCATAAAATAGAGAAGGTGGCATCTCTCTCCTAATCTAAGGCTCGACAATATGTATGTCGCTGCACACAGAGCAGTAACATATAATTTGTTTTAAAATACAAGTCAGTATTTTTGCACCCTAGCTGTGAGTTAGAAATAAAGTGTCAGATACAATTCTTGATCATTACTACCTAGATAAATCAGATATCATTTTTTTTGAGATTCAAAATCCGTCTCTTGATGAACCAAAGAATCTAAGACTATTATACCATCCGGCTCAACTGCTGAGTGTGAACAAGCATCACCACCATCTTGCCTATTGTTTAACCCTGTTTATATTTTCTAACTAGCAGATTTCTAAAGTGGCTGTGAAGTGCAAAGTTCAAGACCAAGTGGGAAAAAAAGGAAGTCAAAACAACAAGACAAAACAACAAGAATCACAACAATCTAACCAATATAATCACCAGGTCAGTTTGAAACAGGAGTTAAACGAACTTAAGTTAAAGTCAGTTACCATATTAGCTGGCAGTAACTCATAATTAAACAGTGGTCATTTTGCTCAAAAGGGATACACCTGAATGATGGACTAGACATAAAATGCAAAATAGAAACAGAAGCAATAAGCTTCCAGACATAGATGACAGAGAAAGGTGATGAACGGAAATGAAATAGAATGAATAAAGGTGATGAATAGAAGCTGAAAATCACCATCAGTGAAACACAGTCCCATTTCCAACTTCCTTAAATAATTATACTTTAAATCAGTCACTCAAGGGAATTAATACAATGATCTATTTAATTCCTGCTAACTGGTAATAAATTAAGACTTTTACAACAACAACCTGCATTAATATTGAGCATTTAACAAAGATAAAGCATTTCTAACATATTTGTAAAATATCTGGTGGATCTTAACCCAAAGAAGAAGATGTAAGATAAAAGCAGAAAATGCTGGAATTTTTCAGCAGTTCTGGCAATAACTGTGGAGACAGAAACAATTAACATCTTAGATCAATTTTTTTTTTCTGTTGTGAAGGCATTAGATCTGAAGGCACAAAATGTAGCAAAGTTAAAGGGAATGGGCCTTGCAGGGCCCTGTTGCTGTCTTGACAACAAAACTGAAAACTTGTGCTTCAAAACTAGCCCATAGCCAAACATGTCCCATACAGCAACAGAAGAAGGTATCTACCCGCTAATGTGAAAGTTGTCCTGAAATGTCCTGCAAAATCAGAATAACCCCAATAAAGCCAATTGCACCTCATCATTCTATTCTCAGTAATCAACAAATGATGGATTGTATCAATAACATAAACATTGATGTTTAATTTGGGCACTGACAGGGCTACTCAACTCCAAACCTCACTGTAACCTTAGTCCAAATATGGAAAAAGCAGTTGAACTTAAGAGGTAAGGTCAGAGTCACTTCTGTTGACAACACAACACAATTTAGCAATCATTTAACAAAACTGAATTCAGTGGAAATCAATGGGACAAATCTCCACTGACTGGAGTCATACCTTGCTCAAAGGAAGATTGGTTGCAGACCATAATCTCAACGTCAGGATATCACTCAGGAGTTCCTCAAGAATAGTGTCCTAGGCTCAACTATCTTCTTCTGCTTCATTACTGACACTCCCTCCAATTTTTGACTTGGCAAAACTGAGGATATTTGCTGATGAGTTCACCTTATTTATTAATATACAAAACATTTTCAATAGTGAAATAATGTATATCTACACTCAGCAAGACCTGGACAATATTTAGGCTGGGACTGATAAGTGGCAATCAACATGTGCATCACAAAATTAACAACAATGATAATCTCGAACATGAGAAAATCTAATCATCTCCTTCTGGCACTCAACAACATTACCATTGCTGAATCACTCACTATAAACATCCTGAGGCTTAAGATTGACCGGAAACCTAACTGGATTAACCATATAAATGCTGTAGCTAAAAGACCAGGTCAGAATCTGGGAATATTGCAGGGAGTAACTCATTTCCTGAACCAACAAAATGCTTTCACCTAAGGCACAAGTCAGGAGTATGATCAAATATTCTTTATGTGCTTGCTGGCTTGAGTACAACTTCAGCAACACTCAGCAAACTTGAACACGATCCAGGACAAAGTAGCCCTTCACCCAATGTTTTAAACATTCACTCCCTCCGCAGATGGCGCACAATGACATTAGTGTGCCTATTGTCTAAAGATACATGACAGTAACTTAACAAGCCTTCTTTAACAAGACCTTTTGAAGCAGCACCTCTACCACCTAGAAATACATAGGCAGCAGATGCATGTGAACAGCACCACCTACAAGCTCCTCACCAAGCTACACATCATCCTGACTTGGAAATATATCAGTTTTCCTTCAACATTGCTGTGTAAAAATTCTGTAATTTCCTTCTTAACAGCATAATTCATGACCTGCAGCAGTTGAAGAAAGTGGCTTGCTAAAATTTTACCAGGAGAAAGTGAGGACTGCAGATGCTGGAGATCAGAGCTGAAAATGTGTTGCTGGAAAAGCGCAGAAGGTCAGGCAGCATCCAAGGAACAGGAGAATTGACGTTTCGGGCATATGCCCTTCTTCAGGAATGAGGAAGGTGTGTCCAGCAGGCTAAGATAAAAGGTAGGGACGAGGGACTTGGGGGAGGGGCGTTGGAAGTGCGATAGGTGGAAGGAGGTCAAGGTGAGGGTGGTAGGCCGGAGTGGGGTGGGGGCGGAGAGGTCAGGAAGAAGATTGCAGGTTAGGAAGGCGGTGCTGAGTTCGAGGGATTTGACTGAGACAAGGTGGGGGGAGGGGAAATGAGGAAACTGGAGAAATCTGAGTTCATCCCTTGTGGTTGGAGGGTTCCTAGGTGGAAGATGAGGTGCTCTTCCTCCAACCGTCGTGTTGCTATGGTCTGGCAATGGAGGAGTCCAAGGACCTGCATGATGGAGTGGGGGGGGGGAGTTGAAGTGTTGAGCCACGGGGTGGTTGGGTTGGTTGGTCCGGGTGTCCCAGAGGTGTTCTCTGAAACGTTCCACAAGTAGGTGGCCTGTCTCCCCAATATAGAGGAGGCCACATCAGGTGCAGCGGATGCAATAAATGATGTGTGTGGAGGTGCAGGTGAATTTGTGGTGGATATGCAAGTAAGGGGGTCTTGGAGGGAAGTAAGGGGGGAGGTGTGGGCACAGGTTTTGCATTTCTTGCGGTTGCAGGGGAAGGTGCCGGGAGTGGAGGTTGGATTGGTGGGGGGTGTGGACCTGACGAGGGAGTCACGGAGGGAGTGGTCTTTTCGGAACGCTGATAGGGGAGGGGAGGGAAATTTATCCCTGGTGGTGTGGTCCATTTGGAGGTGGCAGAAATGACGGCGGATGATATGCTGAACATGGAGATTGGTGGGGTGGTAGGTGAGGACCAGTGGGGTTCTGTCCTGGTGGCGGTTGGAGGGATGGGGCTCAAGGGCGGAGGAGCGGGAATTGGAGGAGATGCGATGGAGGGCATCATCGACCATGTCTGAGGGGAAATTGCGGTCTTTGAAGAAGGAGGCCATCTGGGTTGTACGGTATTGGAACTGGTCCTCCTGGGTGCAGAAGCGGCTGAGACGAAGGAATTGGGAATATGGGATAGCATTTTTACAGGGGGCAGGGTGGGAGGAGGTATAGTCTAGGTAGCTGTGGGAGTCGGTCGGTTTATAGTAACAACCCAACCACCCCGTGGCTCAACACTTCAACTTCCCCTCCCACTCCACCAAGGACATGCAGGTCCTTGGACTCCTCCATCGCCAGACCATAGCAACACGACGGTTGGAGGAAGAGTGCCTCATCTTCCGCCTAGGAAGGGATGAACCACAAGGGATGAACTCAGATTTCTCCAGCTTCCTCATTTCCCCTCCCCCCACCTTGTCTCAGTCAAATCCCTCAAACTCAGCACCGCCTTCCTAACCTGCAATCTTCTTCCTGACCTCTCCGGCCTATCACCCTCACCTTGAACCTCCTTCCACCTATCGCATTTCCAACGCCCCTCCCCCAAGTCCCTCCTCCCTACCTTTTATCTTAGCCTGCTGGACACACTTTCCTCATTCCTGAACAAAGGCATATGCCCGAAATGTCGATTCTCCTGTTCCTTGGATGCTTCCTGACCTGCTGCGCTTTTCCAGCAACACATTTTCAGCTCTAAAATTTTACCAGGCCAATTAAAAATAAGCAACAACTGCTGGCCTTGTCCACCATGTTCACATCCCATGAAATCAGGAACAAAGGAAGCAGCTTTCTGAAAACTGCATCAACATTCCTCAAACAGTTGGTCAACTTTGGTTCAAAGCCAGATTGCCACAGCTATATTGGCAGATAGGTAGACTGAGCAATCTCTTTGTTGCTGTTCCTAATTTGCTTTATTATTGATATTGCTTTTGATCAAACCCAAAGAATTTGCAGTTGCAAGTGACTACCAATAGCAGGTGGCAAGATTCACACAGTATTTAATTCTAGCAGGTTTACTGAATTCCACAACGTTGTGCTAATGAGCAGCATAAACCGAAGGAGCACATAAACTTGTTGACAGCAACTATTTTATGCAATCATATGTAGGGCTATGTTGATCAGGAACTCAGCATCAGTATTACAAAATGCCAGAATTGAGAGCCACAAAAGATAAAACTGAATGCTCTAAAGGCTTACCTTGATATATATCTTTAGCATCAATATTTTCCATCTACAAAACGTTCTCCTATCGAAAACAAGAGACCTTATGTCCCAGTTTGCAAAATGCATTACCCAGCAAGAAGCTAAACTGTAGTAATTATGCTAGTCACAGGTTTGATCCTTACAATGTGTTATGTTAGTTGATAATAACCTGCGAAGTAGTGGTAGCAATCGAGGAAAAATATCTTTGGTTTCCACTACTAATTGTTATCTGCCAACACCACCCCCTTGTCCTCTCCTTCTCCTTAACCCCAATGAAAAGATAGATTGTGGACATTAGTTAGGATTTTGCTTGGCTCTTAAAGTGTTCTACACACCAATAAGATGCTTATACTCCTGTGTATACTCACTGACAAATGACAAACATTTGGGGAAGCTACTCAGGAAAGCTCAGCACCACTGATTCCATATACCGTTATGCACTCCCAGGAGCGAGGGAGCAGTTTGCTGACAAATTTGCACACACAAGCTCCTACATACAGCAGCTTGCATTTAAAATGACAAAAGATAAAAGGAATAAAAATAACTCATTAGATTGACAATATATCTTGGCATGTGACCCACTGTTTCGCGACATTTTTTAAAGCTAAAAACATTCTCATGTGTACGTCATAAGCTTCATTTATGAGACATTGACAAAAATGATATAAAATTCCAAAGGTATAATAGCCATAACACCTATTAATCATAAAATATAAAAAGGCCAAACAATAAATTCATTCAAAAGAAATATATTAAGAACAAGAACAGCATGCAGTTGAACAGCATAAACCATCTACATTATGATCCAACTAATAACACCACAAAAGAGGCTTACACTGAGTTGAAATCTTAATCTGACATCAGATTTATGAACATTAGGTTTTCAGATTGTCTGCATATTCAACAGAAGGAAAAAAATACATCAAATTGGATATTTCAAGCCGTACTTTTGATTCCTCAGTCAGGTTAACATGTGACAGGATATAAGTAATGCCATGCTCTGTACAAGTATGGAGCATGACTCATGAAATCAATGCTCAAGCAAAGTGAAAATGAAAAATGTTAAAGGTCTGTGATTATTTTAAAACTGGCAGCTTTGACAGCACTCTGACATCAGGCATTAACTCCTTCATTAGATGTCACTTAAAAGCTGAAGGACGTTAAAGAGCTGCTATGGTCATTTTCTGACTGCCTATCAACATTTCTGTGCTTAAAACATGTTTAGATTCAATGGATAATTGAAAACTAAGTAAATTGAAACATATTGAACCTGATTTGTGAAAAATCCTTTGGAATAGTCACAAAATTTAAACAACATATAGGCAGAAATATAAAGTTCTCAGTGGCAACATACGGGTCGGAAATGTGATGTTCACTAATAATTGCAGTTTTATTACCATTCAAAATGCCTCAGATATTATAGCAGATTATGCCTGCATGCAGCAAGACACTGACAATAATCAAGCTTTGACTGATAAGTTCCAAGTAACATTCATGCCTCACAAATGCCAATCAATGGCCATCTCCAAAAATACCATCACCCATGGATGTTTGATTGAATAACTATTGCTGAGCTACTCTCATTCAGCATTGTGGAAGCTACAATTGGCCAAACACTTAACCAAAAACATACTGCAGCCACGAGAACAGATCAGAGACTGAGAATTTGGTGGCTAGTAATTCACCAGCTGACTGCTTTATGATGACTTCCACATTCTACAAAATACAAGTCAGCAATGTGAGCAAACACTCTGCATATACCTAGTTAAGTGCACTTCCAATAAAGTTCAAGAAGCTCAATGACATAGAGGTCAATGCAGCCTGCTTTACACATATTCTTTCTTCTTTTGGCTTCTTCTATTTTAAATGGGGTCACCAGAACACTGGAGATCACCCTTCTCCCAATCACCCATTCCTCTTCTAATTCAACTGTGGTTAAGTCTCACACCATCACCATCTTTCCACTTTAACATGTCCTCCATTTCTTCATCTTTCTTACAGTCTCAACTGCACCACTCACCTCACCATATTTCTTCTGACTTTTTGCTACAGATGATAATATCATTTTAATCTTTTTTTTGTTACTTGCTTTGATGCTCCCATAATCTTTACTGAACCCTGATGTACTGATTCCTCACATCATCCATTCTCATCACTCTGGATCTTTTATCTTTGCATACTCCTACCTCCCAGCACTTTTATTGAGTTTTTCAAATACCCAATCATGTTCTCTTCCTTACAGCTCACCGTCAAATGCAAAGGACGCTGACCATGGCACTTCTAGTCTCACTTGCACAGTTAGTGACAATCAGGAGGAGAATGGGATTCAACACTGGTATAATCCAACTTTGACTTTGAAACTCTCACTGACCCCAACTTGCTTTTTACTCGTCTGTCACTCCTGATCAGGAAGCCAACCACCAGATTAAACATTCACTCCCTTCACAATTGGCACACAGCAGCAGCAAAGTGTACCGTCTGCAAGACAGACTGCAAAAACTCGCCAAAGTTTGCTTGAAAGCACCACCAAGGTTTGACCGCTATTGACAAGAAACAGAAATATGGGAACACCATCAGCTAATTTCTCTTCCACATTACACATTATTTTTACTTGGAACAATGTTGCTGTTCCTATATGGTTACTGGATAAAAATCCATGAACTCCCTCTAACAGCACTGTAGTGTAACTATAACAAATGACCTCCAGCAGTTCACCACCTTTAAAAGAACAATTCAAGATGAGCAAGGAGTGCTGGCCTTGTCAACAATGCTCACATCCCAAAAACAAACAAAAAAACCCCAAATTGTTGGTCATCTTAGAAAATCTTCAAATACCTCTTATATTCAGCTATACTATGGAACTTAACTATGGAACTGAAGAGAACAGGTGGTATCAGATTAGCTTTCAGTTTCTTCCCTGCACTTTTATTTCTGGTGACCACCAAGAATCGATCCTTGGCCCCTTCTGATTTCTCATCGACATGCTGCCACTTTGCAACACATCAGTTTCCATGTGTACACTGAAGACACCCAGCTATCTCGCAAGCACCATTCTTGACAACTTACTTGTTGCTGAACTGAATGTTACACTTGGAAATAATTTTACACCAGGTTATAGGTTTATTTGGAGACACCAGCTTTCTAAACACTGCTTCTTCATCAGGTGATGAAGAAGCAGCGCTTCGAAAGATAGTGCTTCCAAATAAACCTGTTGGACGATATCCTGGTGTTGGGTGTTTTTACCTTGCTTTTTAACTTTGTCCACCCCAGTTCAACATCGGCTCCTCACATCATGACTTGGAGAAAAGTAAGACAATGGTGAAACATGATTCTTGATTTAAGATGGTGTGAAATTTGCATTATGTTTTGGTTATCATACACGCTGTAAAATTAGGGAACGCAAGCACACAATAAGTAATCACCGATTGCAAGTCAAACCCATTAGTATTGCCCTGTCATACATTTATATATCCAAAACAAAGACCTCTACTGCTGAGAAGAAGTAGATTAATGTTTATACCCCCAAAAATGGATGATTAAGTTACACCCAATGTATGGCAGCAAATAAACTTCGTGCTGCCAGATAATTATGATATCTGTCTACAGCCAACATGAACTACACTGTTTATTGGCCATAAACATCAGCAGGGGCCCAAGAGCTTATGTTGGTGACAAGCTAGCTGCATCTCTTACATGGGAGCTGCACTGTGGCTGAAATATATCCTGGCTGTCATTGTGCAAGTAAATCTGACTTGGGAAAGTGTGTGTGGGATCATGGGAAAAATGGGCAAACATAGGTTTTTGGACAATGTGATTATAAGATGTAGGAGCTGAAGTAGGCCATTCAACCCTTTAAGTCTGCTCCGCCAATCAATGAGATCATGGTTCAACTGATAATTCTCAGCACCACTTTCCTGCCTTTTCTCCATAACTGCTTGATTCTCAGTTGTGTATCTAAGATTACAGCCGCCGGTCCCAGAGTCTCCCATAAGGAAAGACAATGTCTCTGCATTTACCCTGACAAGTCCCTTAAGAATCTTCAGTATACACTGTATTTCAATAAGGTCATCTCTCATTTTTCTAAACTCCAATGAATATAAGCCCAACCTACTCAACCTCTTCTCATACAACAGTCTCTTTATAGCCAGGATCAGCCTTGTGGACAGTAATAGCCTCAGAATGTTGTCCCAGTGACCCGAAAGGAACGTTGGAAGATGTTTGATGACCAGATAACCAGATAACCTCAGCAACGTCCCCGGGGGCCTTGACTATTACTCAATTCACTACACACACATCAGTCATCCGTCAAATCTCTATCAATTCTCTCTTGCAGGTCAAAGCGGTGAAGAATGAGTGCAGTAGGAAGTTAGAGTGGATTGGGGAAGCACATCTGCTTATTCTGACCACCTAGTCAAGATGGTGTAACCATTAAAGGGAGATGTATTGCCAAAGCTGTGGTCATATGCAGGGCTAAAACTATTGAAGATGATGGCATTCTCATAATTAATCCACCTTGTTACATCTCACTTGCCATTGATTCTACAATCTCTTTTGATTTACAAGCTGCAGATGGTTGTTATGTTCTCCTCTCACAAACCTTGTACCTGTTTCATTTCAAATTATTAAAATCTGTAATCATTCCAAGCATGGAGGAAGATCAGGAAAGATAAGAAACAATGTCACTTGTTTTTCAGACTTGGAGCCACTGCAAGAGGTGCAGATAGTGATATATCAGGCAAAAAATAGGGCTGAAAAAAAGTACAGCACATAAGGCAGCTAGTGTTGGTAGGAAAGCCACACAATAACTCATTCAGATGAGGGTTTGGCTGGGTAAATTACAGAGGATGATGGATGTGCGCATAACTATGCTGAGTGTATTTGGAAGCCTGCCAGAAAGCCTGCCTTAACTGTAAAGGAATATGGAGGAATTCAGCACCAAATTGACAAAAGCCTTTCCACAGAGGCTGTATGAAGGATGGAAAAGATGGTCACCTGCACTGACACAGTTTCAATGACAGAACAAACTACAGACACCATGGAAGCTCAGGTTACTGCCATCATCGTTCTACTGTTGATGCTGTTGACATGTTTACCAGTAGATTGCTTAGATTACCAAGGCGCTGCTCTGAGAGAATAGCAGTGGCTCCATGGAGAAGGAACCTGCTGCCTTCTCTCGGGAATGCAACACAGCTCCAAACCCTGTCTTTCTGCTGTGCTCTTGCTGTTTCCTGTCAGCCAGCCGAGAGTGACACCATCCATGCCAAGTTGCACAATCTAAAGTCAAGACTTAAAGGACCGTTATCTGATCAGGAATATCCTGTAATGCCAGCTGCACTCTCTTGAACTGAAAGTTAGCAGCCTTCCACTAGCCATGCTCTGATCATTAGGGCCATAACTCAAAAGAGCACTTGGACAGGCATGGACTGACTGAACATTAAGTTGATGCACTAATTTAGTTATTTTTACATGCAATATGACATGATTGGGTGTGGGACTTGCATTTTGTGGTAGCATTTTAATTTTCAAATGTAATAACCAGTGACAGAGAAAAGGTAAAAAGTGTAGGAGTGTTGGTGAATTGGGAATTGGGCATTCATATTTTGAAATAATCCTCTGTGACTGTGACAGGTGCCTTCTCCACCTTTCATAGTCAGGTCTACAGTATTTGGCATGCCTGACCACATCCTCCTCCTGCAATGTTTCTCCATTGCCATCTAGCTGGCTGGGTCTACTTTCATCTAATTCTAATCTTGTCTACCTAACCATATCCAGCATATCATTGTAATTGTTTTGATTCAATGTTCCTGCACTGTTACCTCTGATATCCACAAGAATCAATCTTTGTTCCTCTCTGATTTCTCATTGATATGCTGACCCTTGGCTACACACTACTTCACACTTGTACTCTGACGACACCCAGCTTTATCTCACAACTATCAATCTTGATGCTCCTACTTGTTGCTGAGTTATCAGGCTGCTTCTCCAACATCCAGTGATTATATCTACATTGCAAGGTCTGTAACTGTTTAAGATATGAGCTCATTACTACCTTTTCCATGACAGTAAAGCTGGCCTAGCCATTGGTGCCCAAATCCATTAACAGAAAAATACTGGAGCAGAGGTTTCCTACATTTAAATACATAGAAAGCAGAAATTTCTGTTTTCAGTTCCAGCTTCAAATTCTGTTCCCTACTTATTGACTCAGTCCTTTTCCTTGGAAACAATCTGAGATTAAACTAACCTGTTCACGACCTTATCATACTCAATCCTAAAATAAACTACTGAACATGTACTTATACCATCACTGAGACGATCTATGTACACTTCTTAAAATCAGCCAACTCTACCCTTGTCTTAGCTCATGTGCTGCTGAAATCGTCATTCTTGTCTTTGTTACATCCAAATATAAATTATTCAAAGTACACCAGGCTGATTTGCCACGTTCCACTCTCCATAACCTTAAGGCCATCCAAAATTCAGCTGCTGTATCTCAAATCACACTTGATGCTGTCCATTTGTCCCAGTTGTGCTTGACAACTGATATTGGCTTGATTTTGAAATTCCTATCCATGTTATCAAATCTCTTCATGGCTTAGCCTGATGTTGTCTCTGCAGTCTTCCCTCACAACTGAATCATCTCCTTAAAGTTTTCTGCCTGCCTACCTCATTTTCTTCTTTCAAGGGACTGCTGGAAAATCTCTCTCTGTGACCAAAGTTTTGGGTTATCTGATCTAATACCTCCTTATTTGGCACAGTTGTCCTGTTTGATAATGCTTGTGTGAAGTACCTTGGGGGACTTGATTACATTTAAAGGTGCTATGCAAATATAAATGGTGCCATTGCCATTTCTGGTCACACTCTCAAATTATTTCTTTATGCTGTGCCCAGATAAAAAGGGTCTGGCTAGGTTGCAGCCAATTTTCCTCTCCTTCCACATTTTTCTTCTGGCAGATTGCCTTTCTCTGCATTGCCTTTGCCCTTTCTGCCAGTGAGGCTCAATGTCAAGAGGAAGCCCAGTTAATCGCCTATCTGTGGTAACATCTGATTTGTACAAAAGCCTAGAAGTCAGCAGAAAAGTACCTCATCACCTCTGAGATACAACCTGCAAACTTAAAACTTTAGTTGTCTATAGAAAGCATTCAAAACATAGGAAGATTTGCAGAAACAGTAAAAAAAAACCCCATAAACCAGTAGTGGTTTGTAAGTGGTTGATAGTCCTTCATTCTGGGTCCTTACTGCTGCTTAATGTCAAGTCCAGCTGTGCAAGGTTAAAAGGTGGTAAACACTGATATCCCAAAATGGCAGTGCCACCATAAAATCAGCATTGCATACTGAATAATGTTTAGATTTGCCTGCTCTGAATGCTGCCTTCAAATGTCTGCAGCATATCCATGACACCTTCATCAATGTGGAATAAGCATCCTTCCTAGCAGAATCAGGCAAATGTTACACAGATACTGTTTTGGACTTTTATTTGGATCTCATTGTGTCCAGAAAATGGGTACCACTGAACCCAATTCCATCCCCATTGTACTTTTGTACATTCTTTCATAAGAATGTCTGTTATTCATGTTTAACTGAATACGAACAATAGCAAATCAAGGACACATCTGCAATGTGCCAAAATGAAAACAAGGAAAAACAGTAAATCTCACTTCAATTACCTCGGTCTTTTAAAGTAAGCTTTCTTACAATGATTTTCAATATTTGTTTCTAGACTGATTCACTCATTCAGCCCTATAAATTGTATTACTTAAAGATGTTTCTCAATTTTGGCAGGAAATGCAAAAATACTCTGCTGTAGTGTCACTAACTTCTTTTAACAATTCTATTGTGTATGGCACTTGCACACTTCATTTACAAAAATGCTTGCCATTTTCTAAAATAATTTCCCAGGTCTGCCTAGGCATTGTATATCAATATAATAGGAATCCTTGGAAGGTTTACTTAAGGTTGAAGAAGCAAGGATCAGACAAGATTCTAGAGGGTTATAAGGCTTGCCAGGAAGGAACTGAAGAATGGACTTAGGAGAGCGAGAAGGGGGCATGAAAAAGTTTTAGCGGGTAGGATTAAGGAAAACCCTAAGGCATTCTATACTTATGTTAGGAACAAGAGGATGGCCAGAATGATTTGGGATAGTGAAGAGAACTTGCACCTGGAGTCGGAAGAGGTAGGGGAGGAACATAAATGATACTTTGCTTCAATATTCACTACTGAGAGGAACCTTGATGTTTCTGAGGACAGGGTGAAACAGACTGATGTGCTTTAATAGGTTGATGTTAAGAAGGAGGATGTGCTGAAAATTTTGAAAATCTTAAAGATAGATATATCCCCTGGGCCAGATGGGATACACCCTAGGTTGCTACAGGAAGCAAGGGAAGAGATTGCTGAGCCTTTGGTGATGATCTTTGCATCCTCACTATCCACTGGAGTAGTGCGAGATGATTGGAGGATGGCAAATGTTCAAGAAAGGGAATAGAAATAATCCTGGGAATTAGAAACCAGTGAACCTCACATCTGTGGTAGGTAAAGTATTGGAGAGGATTCTGAGAGATAGGATTTATGATTAATTGGAAAATCTTGTTAAAAATCACACAACACCAAGTTATAGTCCAACAGGTTTATTTGGAGGCATTAGCTTTCAAAGCACTGCTTCTTCATCAGGTGGTTCTGGAACAGAATCATACAACACAGAATTTATAGTAACAGGATTGCAGTGTCATGGAATGTAAAATTAAACAAATTTCATTCCGTGACACTGCAATCCTGTTGCTATAAATTCTATGTTGTATGATGCTGCTCCCTAGCCACCTGATGAAGAAGCAGCACTTCGAAAGCTCGTGCCTCCAAATAAACCTGTTAGAATATAACCCCTGGTGTTGTTTAATTTTCAACTTTGTCCACCCCAATCCAACACTGGCACCTCCAAATCTTGGAAAACCATAGTTTGACTAAAGATAGTCAGCATGGCTTTGTGAAGGGCAGGTCATGCCTCACAAATCTTATTGAATTCTTTGAAGATGTGACAAAACACAGATGTGGAAACAGGCCCTTCGGCCCAACAAGTCCACACCGACCCGCCGAAGCGCAACCCACCCATACCCCTACATTTACCCCTTTAACCTAACACTACGGGCAATTTAGCATTGCCAATTCACCTGACCCTGCACATCTTTGTGACTGTGGGAGGAAACCGGAGCACCCGGAGGAAACCCACGCAGACACGGGGAGAATGTACAAACTCCACACAGTAAGTCGCCTGAGTCGGGAGTTGAACCCGGGTCTCTGGCGCTGTGAGGCAGCAGTGCTAACCACTGTGCCACCGTGCCACTCATTGATGAATGTAGAGTAGCCGACATGGTTTACATGGATTTTAGCAAAGTGTTTAATAAGGATCTCCATGGCAGGCTCATTCAGAAAGTAAGTAGGCATGGGGAAACCTGGCTATCAGGATATATATTTGGCTGGCCCAAAGAAGACAGAAGATGGTGACAGATAGGAAGCATTTAGCTGGAGCATGGTGACCAGTGATGTTCTGCAGGGATCAGTAGAGGGACCACTTCCCTTTGTGATTTTTATAAACGACTTGGATGAGGATATGGAAAGGTGCGTTAGTAAGTTTGCTGATGACACAAAGGTTGGAGGAGTGGTAGATAGTGTGGAAGCCAGTTGTAGGCTGCAATGGGACATTGACAGGATGCAGAACTGGGCTGATAAGTGGCAGATGGAGTTCAACCTGGAAAAATGTGAAGTGATTCACACTGGAAGATCAAATTTGAATGTAGAATACAGGATTAAAGGCAGGAATCTTGGCAGTATGGCGGAACAGTGGGATCTTGGGTTCCATGTCCATATATCCCTCAAAGTTGCCACCCACGTTGATAAGGTTGTTAAGAAGGTGCATGGTGCTATGGCTTTCATTAACAAGGGGATTGAGTTTAAGAGCCATGAGATTATGCTGCAGCTCTATAGAGCTTTGGTTAGACCACACTTGGAATACTGTGTTCAGTTCTGTCACCTCGTCATAGGCAAGATGTGGAAGCTTTAGAGACGGTGTAGAGGAGATTTACCAGGATGCTGCCTGGACTGGAGGGCATGTCTTATGAAGGCAGGTTGTGGCAGCTCGGACATTTCTCATTGGAATGAAGAAGGATGAGAGGTGATGTTAGAGATGTACAAGATGATGAGAGGAATAGATAGAATAGATGGCCAGAGACTTATTCCCAGGGTAGAAATGGCTATCACAAGGGGTCATAATTTTAAGATTATTGGAGGAAGGGTTAGGGGAGATGTCAGAGATCGGTTCTTTACACAGAGTGGTGGGTGCATACAATGCACTGCCAGCAGTGGTAGTAGAGTCAGATACATGAGGGACATTTAAGCGACTC
This sequence comes from Chiloscyllium plagiosum, assembly GCF_037043375.1. Lineage (NCBI taxonomy): Eukaryota > Metazoa > Chordata > Chondrichthyes > Orectolobiformes > Hemiscylliidae > Chiloscyllium > Chiloscyllium plagiosum. The sequence continues at coordinate 29,411,771 of NW_028270141.1, read as the reverse complement.
TTGGATAAGCACATGGAAGATAGTACAATGAAGGGTATGTAGGTGAGTCTGATCTTGGAGTAAGATAAAAGGTCAGCACAACAGCGAGGACTGAAGGGTCTGCATTGTGTTGTGCTGTTCTCTGTTTAAAATAAAGAGGAAATTATGGAATATGGACATTTCCTGTGCCTGAAAGTTTAAACTTCAATACTGCCATGGCAAAAATCCAGAGTCAAATCAATTTATGGCATTGTTTTCAGAACTTAAATAACCAATATTTGTTTTCCTAACTTTGTAAAATTCAACATTTGCGCACTAATCATTTTTGTTTCAATCAGTTATGGGCACATTGACATATATGCACTACAATACCCATCAGAGAACAGAAAAATAACCTGCAGCAAATGAACAGTGGTAGGAATGCCATGAATTGTCGTGAAATTCAGAGTGTATGTTGCCAACCTAGTTACCACTCTAGAATATTAGTTTAAATATTGGTTGTACAGTGCAGTCAAACCAGGATCCCAACTCTCCATACCTACTTCACTGCAAACAAACTGCTCTGGGGAGAACTGGGGCAGATAATTATATTGTTATATAACAGTCATTTATAATTGTCAGCACCTGAAGCTGAATTGATGGCAGAAAAAAAGTGTACTGAATTCAGATATATCAGATACGCATTCAATCTTTCCATCTAAATGATACATTAACATTTTCAACAGATACATTATATCATTATTTTACAAAGGTAAAATTATTTTTAACAGGGGTGTAATTTATTGAAGAGAGACAAATTGCTTTTGCAGTACGAAAGAAATGCAAATGAAGCAATGTGATAAAGATCAGTAGGATAAAATCAGAGTTTAATGCCTCTTTGTAAATGTGATCACTGAGTCTCATCAGTATCCATTTTGTATATTTACATATTTACTGGAATGTACTGTATCTGCAATTCAGAGACAGGCATTCAGAATAAGTAAAATCTGGGATTCCGTAGAAAATGTTTCAGAAGTAAAAGCACCCAGTGATGTTGGAATTAGCAAAGCATTGATGATCACTGTGATTACTATAAAGTGCATCTGGAACAAATTGTTTTGGCTAAAACTGCGGCAATGAAAGAGAATAACATGACAGGAGTGGATATCCTGAGCTCTTACACCAAACTAGACACCAGAACGGCATTCCATCTGAACGAGACTTGTTTTATTTTCTAATATTTATCAGCAATTAATAGCTTCTTCATCTGACACAAAATGCATTTTTGCTTTCATTTACATGAGAAATAATATAGGATATCAGACGGCTGGGAGCCATGGATTAATTCCTGAAGAAGGGCCTGTGCCCGAAACGTCGAATCTCCTGTTCCCTGGATGCTGCCTGACCTGCTGTGCTGTTCCAGCAATAAAGTTTCAACCATGGATTAATTGCCTTAACATATATATTTTAAAAGTCTAAGATCTAAAATGTTAAGGTGCATTGATTGATGACAGTAACTTGCTTTGCAAATTGACATTTTGCATTTCCACACATTAAATGAGAAGGGTCTTAGCTAAAGCAGTCACTTATTGTTTTCATGCTTATCTTTAATTTTCCAAGACAAAAGCCTCAATAACTAATTAGAATCTCAAAGAGGACAGAGAGAGGATTTCTGAATTGCAAACTCAAAAATACAGGATCCCCATGACCTTGTGAAATGCACTGCAGAATGTCCTTTATGTTTTCTCAGCAGGTTACCTGCAGGATAGAGCTTGATTGACAGTCTAGCTGCCTGCCTATCAGGCAGAGACGCAATGGGAAAGCAGTCACCAATTAAGTGTTAAGTATCAGAACTAGCAGGAAGAGTTGTAGATTGTGGGGGGGGGGGGCGATTGGTGTTCAAAGTCACAGATAAGGGGAGGACAGAGTAAGCAATAAGGAATTGATGGGGGACGATCAATCCGGAGATCCAGGGTGAACTGCTTGTTCAGCTTGGGAAAAACATTACTGCTCCTTTTGGCTTAAAAGCTCCTCCTTCTATCTTCCTGAGTACTAGGAAATCTGGCAATTGTGGTAAAAACAATGACTGCAGATGCTGGAAACCAGATTCTGGATTAGTGGTGCTGGAAGAGCACAGCAGTTCAGGCAGCATCCAAGGAGCTTCGAAATCGACGTTTCGGGCAAAAGCCCAGCACCACTAATCCAGAATCTGGTTTCCAGCATCTGCAGTCATTTTTTTTACCTCGTTGATTTTAACCCTACTGCGAATCCTCTTGCAAGGATGCCTGCCTTGAAGAAGTTTTCCTCCTCTCTCTATAAGAATCTCAGGGAGTCCCTCTCCCACTGCAACTCCCAGGTCATTTCCTCTATGCTACTTTCTCTCCACCCCCACCCTCCTCTAGCTTATCTCTCCACGCTCCAGGCTCACTGCTTTATTCCTGATGAAGGGCTTTTGCCCGAAACGTCGATTTCGAAGCTCCTTGGATGCTGCCTGAACTGCTGTGCTCTTCCAGCACCACTAATCCAGAATCTGGCAATTGTGATTGGAGAGCACTAAGTAAGGGAGCTCAACAGTTGTGTGGGATATCCACCCACATGCAGTGATGGTAAGTGATGAGAACTGGAGCAGTCAAGTGGACTCTCACTGAAAACAAAACAGCATCTTTGATGGAAAGAGGGCTGATAGGTAGGGAGGGCTGAAAAACAAATGAATTCCTCAACCCAATGTAACCCGTATGGTATTTCCATCTAAGAAGAACATATAGTTCTTGTTTATGCTGGTTTCCCTTCCTGCTTATACTGACTTAATGTCAATGGAATACAGAATTCCTGCTTGATGACCTTTGGGCCATTTGTCTGTTCAAATCTTATATCACACTGACCAAGTAAATAGATTAAAATCAAAGTTTTGGAACAATGAAGGTACCAAAGCCTTGTTAAAATTTGTAGTGACAGACTTGCCTCCTGGAAATGGATTTGTCATCTGCACCTGACCCACCCATTTAAAATCAGAAGTCAGTGGGTTTGAGTCAGGATGAATGTTTTTAGAATGTTTACTTCACTTGTCCCAAACCCCACATCTTGGCAGTTGACATTCCTAACACCCTGTCCTTTTGCAAAATTATCCCTTAAACAAAAATTATTCAAGGTAGATGATAATAGAACTAACATCTTCAGTATTAAAAAACTGAATTTCTGAGCCACTTTGTGGCCATTTGTTGGATATGTCTGTGCTTTTATAAGTAACCATAGTGGAAAAAATTCAAAGAACAAGACCATGAAACAAAGCATTTTTTGGCAGACTGGACAGATAAACACTCCTCTTCATTTTCAGTCATGCTTCTTGGAGAATCAGGGGCAGATATAACTTCAGCTGCAGGAGTGTAGGAATCTTAGTGCGTTTACTTTCTGTCACCAGTCTGATAACATGAGATAGATCTTTCAAAGAAATGGGCAAAACATTTATATTATTAAGCGAATATATTTACCATGTGGTACAAATGAATAGGTGACAATATTGCAATGAGATTCAAAATTTATCTGGGAAAATTTCTGCTTTCACTGTCTGAAAATTTTCACCAGGTGTTTCTCTCAAATTTTTAAATGTACTTTTAACAAATTAATTTACTTGCTGAATTACATATTGAACTTCTTGTTCTATAATCATCATTTGCACCCCTGAAGTTCATTTAAATTTGCCACAAAAGGGGGCAAGAATAATAGAAAGTGTGATGGCAAATGTAAGTGTGGGCCATGCAAATGATGTCTGTTTCAATACCTCACAAGAGGTCAAAAATATTTGGAAATCAAAAAGACAGAAATTAGAGCGTCCACTTTTTGGCACTTGATGTAAGTACGTCGTGCAACCAAATTTAGCATAATTTTCTCATGAAATATTAGGAATATGGAGGAAAACAATGTATTTAATTCTAAGAAGTGATAGGTGCTTGAATACTATGGGCTGAATCTTACATTTATTTGGCTAAGTATGAGTTGCAATTAACTAGGAGAAAGTGAGGACAGCAGATTCTGGAGATCAGAGTTAAGAGCATGGTGCTGGTAAAGCACAGCTGGTCAGGCAGCATCCGAGGAGCAGGAGAATCGACGTTTCGGGCATAAGCCTTCATCAGGATTGAGTGCTTATGTCGATTCCCCTGCTCCCTGGAAGCTGCCTGACCTGCTGTACTTTTCCAGCACCACACTCTCAACTGAATATTTTGAAGGGTATGTTGCCATGAAGTCTAGCATATTCTCTCACTGTATCTCATGAAGTCCATCTTTGCAATTACCTGTGATGTCCTGTCATGTCTGATTTCTGCTCCAATTCACCATGACATGTTCCCATTATAACTCACAGATATTCTGGAGCAAATTTTAAAATAAAGCTTTAATGATGGGGACATGTTAGAACTAAGATTTGTTTTACCAAGCAAATATTCTAGACTTGTTAACAATGTTCTTTTTAAACTCAATTATTAAGTCCTGCTTAATTGATACAATCATTTCCCAGCATTGTAAGGCTCCCCAGAATCAATCCTTCAAGCTGTCAGATCATTTCATGATTACTTTTTCTAAAAACAACTACTCCGTGGGTCTTTGCTTCTTTATTCAGGGATAAATCAAAAGATAGTTTGGACATTCAATCTTGTGCTTGTATAACCTTCTTCAACTCTGTGTAGGGGGAAAAGGAATGAATATTTGCAACCTAATCACATGAATCACTCTTCAGGTAGTTCAGATACTCTGCCACACTTCTTTATGACAGATCTAGGATCAATTTCATTAGCACTTTAAGGGATGTATAACGAGGGATTGTGAAAGCATCAAAATGCATTGGTTCCAATGGAGCTTAATGATGATTCATGTGCTTCTAATCAATGAGCAGCCTAATCAGAAACATCATTGAGAAAATCCAAACATGCATGTGAGAAGCAAAAATAAATTACCTGTGTTACGAATTGCTGTTGCTAAAATCAGTTCATAATTCAGACAAACACTACTCAAACTCTTAACGTATAGCACAAATAGGGTCTTGTAGTGCAGTGGCAGTCCACTACATAGAACTGGTGATCTAGAAGATCCTGATCCTGAATGTGTGCCTTAACATGCTAGAACAGATTGATTATGATAAATTATGATGATTACAATGGATTCTGCAATAAAGAGAACGATTTGTGGAATTTTAAAATACAAAAATTATGCATTGGCAAGATTTGTCCAGGTTTTGCATTAAACAATAGGTTAAATGGTAAATCATGTTTTTTCAGAGCTTCTTGAAGTGACTGAGCCTGAGCAGCTTGCAGTTCCATTTTATATATAAAAAAGATATTATCAGCTTGGTTCAGTGGGTATTTTAAGGATATTAGTTGAAAACCTCTAATAAAAATTTGTTCACTTATAGCTGCTATGGTAATAAAAATACGAGTCACCACATTTAAAAATGAAATGCTTTCTGTTGTAATTGAAGGATTCTGTTGAAGGGGAACAATTATTTTGGTTATAATCAAGATTATTAAGTAGGTGATCCTTGATAATTTAGAAAATCACAATAAATTAAAGCACATAATGAGCAAATGCGAGCACAATCGGCCCTAATTTCAACCCTGGATACACTGGCACCACCCCCCCACCTTTTCCTCCGCTACATCATTGACTGTATCGGCACTACCTTGTGCTCCCACGAGGAGGTTGAACAGTTCATCCACTTTACTAACACATTCCACCCTGACCTCAAATTTACCTGGACCATCTCAGACTCCTCCCTCCCCTTCCCAGACCTTTCCATTTCTACCTCGGGCGAGCGATTCAATACAGACATTGACTATAAAGCGACCGACTCCCACAGCTACCTAGATTACACCTCCTCCCACACTGCCCCCTGTAAAAACGCCATCCCATATTCCCAATTCCTTTGTTTCCGCCGCATCTGCTCCCAGGAGGACCAATTCCAATACCGAACAACCCAGATGGCCTCCTTCTTCAAAGACTGCAATTTCCCCTCAGACGTGGTTGACGATGCTCTCCACCACATCGCCTCCACTTCCCACTCCTCCCCCCTTGAACCCCACTCCTCCAATCGCCACCAGGACAGAACCCTATTGGTCCTCACCTACCACCCCACCAACCTCCAGATACATCGTATCATCCTTCGTCATTTCTGCCACCTCCAAACAGACCCCACCACCAAGGATATATTTCCCTCCCCTCCCCTATCAGCGTTCTGGAAAGACCAACCCTCCGTGACTCCCTTGTCAGGTCCACACTCCCCTCCAACCTCCACTCCCAGTACCTTCCCCTGCAACCGCAAGAAATGCAAAGCTTGCACCCACACCTCCCCCCTCACTTCCCTCCAAGGCCCCAAGGGATCCTTCCATATCCATCACAAATTCACCTGCACCTCCACACACATCATTTACTGCATCCGCTGCACCTGATGTGACCTCCTCTATATTGGGGAGACAGGCCGCCTACTTGCGGAACGTTTCAGAGAACACCTCTGGGACACCTGGACCAATTAACCCAACCGCCCTGTGGCTGGACACGTTAATTCCCCCTCCCACTCCATCAAGGACATTGGCCTTGGTCCCTGGCCTCCTCCATCGCCAGACCATGGCAACACGATGCCTGGAGGAAGAGCGCCTCATCTTCCGCCTAGGAACCCTCCAACCACAAGGGATGAACGCAGATTTCTCCAGCTTCCTCATTTCCCCTCCCCCCACCTTATCTCAGTCCCAACCCTCGGACTCAGCACCGCCTTCTTGACCTGCAATCTTCTTCCCGACCTCTCCGCCCCCACCCCCACTCGGCCTATCACCTTAACCTCCTTCCACCTATCGCATTCCCAACGCCCCTCCCCCAAGTCCCTCCTCCCTACCTTTTATCTTAGCCTGCTTGGCACACCTTCCTCATTCCTGATTCTCCTGCTCCTTAGATGCTGCCTGACCTGCTGCGCTTTTCCAGCAACACATTTTTCAACTCTTGAGAAATAGCTCTGCAAAGTTCCTCTTTGTAGTAAAATTCCCAAATAGCTGTTGAATTTTCCAACATGTCAGTATTCCTTGACCAGCTGCTTTCATCAGTGCATTTTTTTCTTAATTGCAATTCACCAGCCATTGGTCCCATGCTATTTTCAATTAGTTCTTTCTGCAAAATTCTTTACAAGCCCCAATCACATTCCTAACCACAAATCATTCAGCTTCCGTTTGATGTTTTCATTATAGCAGCATTAAGGGACATACTTCCCAACTGGCTAAGTTCAAATCATAAATACATGTCTGTGCACTTGGCAGGTATTAAAACCAAATACAATACAGCACACAGAGGTATGCAAAAGTAGTCAGTGTTTGCTTTGAATTTTGCAAATTGAAAGAAATGCCCTGAACATCTGAGATGTCAAATAATTTTCATTTTCTGAACTTTTTTTTTCCAATTCCATTTTAGTTAAACCTTTCATCACATCATTGATATTTATCAGTTAACAACAGAAGCTACATTGTGGAAATATTGTTACCCCTCAATGAGCTAGGTTACTGGAAATCAAACCCCATTATTCCCAGAGTCGTCACTAAAGTTAAAGATTTCATCAAAGTACAGAAATTCCACAATTTACCTGTTTTTAGACCTTGCTTGACAAAAAAAAGTGTAGCCGGCTAATCCTAAACTTATGGTTATGCCACTCATTCTGCATAAGGAAATAGATCATTTTTATTTTATCCTATTAAGTGACCTCTTCATCTGCTGTATTCAAGGAAAAACAAGCATAGTCCCCTCACCGGATCTTCATAATTCCACTATTTTTGACTTGGTAGGATTATAATGACTCTGCAAGATACTGTCTTCAAGGCATACATATCCTACTAGAACTGAACACAGCACTTCAGGTAGGATTTTACCAGAGCTCTGTACAACTGTAACACAACTCCAACTCCTTTATATATATCTGTTCCCTTGGGATAAGCGTCAGCTTTCTACCAAATTCTGACATTTTAGTTTTGTGCCTGCCCCTGACCTTTTAATAATTTCCACTTGGATCGTGTATCTCTACTTTGTGTTTGTGGTCTGAAATTCCCCATCTAAAAGATTAGTGGAAGCAGATTCAATTGTATTTTTCAATGAGCAATGGATAAACAGTTGTGAAGAAATAATTGGCAACACAAGGGGAAAGAGTGGGTCAGTGGAATTTCTTTCAAAAAGCACAGGCATAATGGACTGAAGGGCCTCTGTTTGAGATGTTCTTGAGAAGATGCTAATGAGCATACAGATGCTACTGAATGCACATTTTGACAAACAAGCCATGTGCATTTTGGCAAAAGATAACATAGCAGTGATGGAGTCTTGTGGATTTGATATTCACCTGAAGAATTTCAAAGTTCCAGAAAATGTTTCAAGAGATAACCATTGAAACAGATATCATGACACAAGTAACTGCATTTCTTGAGAGAAGAGACTAAGATACGGTGTGAAGGAAGGGATGATGAAGGTGTGGTTTAAGAAATTATCATTAAAGCATATTTGTTACAACTACTAAACTTGCCTTGATCTAAAATTCTAATTTTTTTGTTTTGTGCATCACAAAACACACTATCAATGTCTTTGTGATGGATCTGAACCCTGAAGTACTAGGACTGTTAATTCCAAAACATCTTTTTAGAAGAGGCCTGCTTCTGTCAAAGAAAAGACAAAGATTTAAATTCAGTACCACTTGACAAAGCTCTGAGCGGGGAGCCATGGAATATCATGCCTGTAGAATGTCAGCAAGATTTCAAACAGGGAGATGTAACAGGAAGAGATAATGAATGGGTTGACCTACCTCTTTCCTTTTAAGAGAAAGTCCATCTCTTGCAAACATTCTTGAGTTGGCTTTTCAGGAATATACAAAAAGAGATTTAAAAACTGACTGCAATTCTTATCTGTGTTTGTTAATGGAGGAAGTTATGTGCTAGTGAAAGAAGCTTTGTGTTAGTGGAAGAAGTGTGCTACTGGATGAAGGTACCTGCCTGGATTCAAGTGGTAGTGTTACATTAAAAAGAAGGCACAATGAAGGATGCTTAAGTTTAGAGATAATATTCGGTAACATTAGGTTACAGTCAAAGAACCTCCCACTAGTCACTCTTGCATTGCAGTAAAAGAATTTTATTAGTCTGCATATCAGAAATTAACTAGCAATCAAAAGGAAGCAGGACAATAGAAGGAGTCTCTTGCTTTGAGTTTTGCAAATTAGTTCCTATCCAAGGGAAATGGGACAAAGGATTTCAACTAATTACAAAGACAAAAATCCTGAAATCGACAGGTTAACTATCAATATTCCACCATCTACTCTTCAAGAACAACCTAGAGAGACTGATTTTTACATCTTTCTATTTTGGACACTCCTTATTCCTAATCTATGTGTAATTATGTGGTGTTATGAATTTTTTTCCAGGAAGGAACATGTAACATTAGAGCTTAAAATCACAAGTGACCAGTTCTGGCTAACCTTCTACATTTGAAATCTGTTCTCTGATGACACTATCACCATTAAAGGGTCAAATTCTTTCTCTGTTTCAATACCTTCATTAACTCAATTTTATTTTGTGGATGATCTAACCTTCACCATAGTGCCTTTTAATACTTAAATTACAACTGATTTGATTTTCCTGGATTCACTGCAAGCGTCTCATCTTACAGTGAAATAAGGATTAGAAATGTTACAACATGGGTTGCTGCATTGCAACTTGATAAATTCTAAATAAGGTGGTTGTAGAATGCTGGTATCTCTTCTCTGAAACCCAACCTTTCATAGCCCACAAGTTCATTTAACTTCAGGAGATTGTTATTATAATCAGTCACTTTTTACACAACCATCAGTTTACACTGAAAATGTTACTAAGTATCAGCTATAGATTTAACCACCCTTCATTGTGCCTTCTTTTTAATGCAATGGCTGGAATTGCACAATTTACCACAGGTAGGGCAGTACCAGCCCTTCATCCAAATTTATGTTTTGGATCCTTCTGCTCCTCCATTTCCATGGTTTTGTGTAGCCCCAATTTTATTTGAAGCACAATTTGTGATTGTTCTTTCAGATGTCTTGGTCCTAAGCCTTGGAATTCCTTTGAGAATTTCTGCCTGTCTCTTTGTTTAAGATGCTCATTAAAACTCCACTCTTTAACCAAGCTTTTGGGCAGATAACCCCATCTTCAGTTCAGGATATGTTTTTGATTGATAATTCTCTTGTTGTGCACCTTGACAAATTTTACTATGAAAAAGGCACTAAAGTACAATTTATTGCTGTTTTTCTGTTCTTCTAGTTTTTCAGCCCAAAATCTTATTTTTGCCTATACTAATGCTGTGTATTGTTACACACAGCTTCAGTAATCTAGTCACCATTAATATCAGATACATTTCCTTGGTCGAGCCTGTATAATGATATAATTTATCATATTTCATTACTGTTCAATACCCTGTCACAATCTCATGATTTAGTATCATCCACATCTGCTACTTATATAATAAAAGTAAAACATTGTGGATGCTAATGATCCGAAACATAAACAGAAAATGCTTGAGAAACTCAGCAGGTCTGTAAACATGTGCCGAGAGTGAAATAGAGTTCATGTTTCGAGTCAGATGCGACTTCTTAAGAACTGAGATCTGCTATTTGTCAGCCACACTTCCTCAACCCCAACTTGATCAGCAGGCACCCCATTATTCAAAGTCTTTCTAGTTCTGAAATTTCAAATGACTTTAATCTGGTGGCACTAGCATTTTTCTTCAGTTAACAGAGACTCTTCCAATACAAAGGCAGTCAAACTCTTTCCCAAGAATTAGACAACCCCCAAAAATGTGAATAGCTGGGCTAAACATGTTAGTGAAAGGACCAATGGAACACAGATGAGCACAGCACAGTAACATGTCCTTCAGCCAAATATGTCTGCGCTGACTATGACACCATTCTAAATTAGTCCCTTCTGCACACACATGGTCAGTATCCCTCTATTCACTCTTTGTTCATGTCTCTTTAAATGCGTTTTTACAGTTGCTATCACAACCGCTTCTAACACCTCCCCTGCAATAATGCCCCAAGGGACAGTGTGCCTGTCACAAAGGCTAAGATTGATTGTTGGCAGCACCATGCAAGTTGTGAAAACAGCAAATGCTGTTGGTCACAGTGGGTCAGACAGCATCCATGGAGAGAGACCAAGCTAATGTTTCGAGCCCATATGACTCTTCATCAGAGTTGAAGTGGTGTGGACGGGGCAGCATTTATGCTATACTTTGGGGGAGGGGGTCTTGGGGTAGTGGTGTAGGGTGTTGGTGGAGTAAAGATATTGACAGTTCTTATTCTCAGTCTCCTCTGTTATTTGTAGCAATGTTACATCTGTGAATCTAAGGAACTCACTTACTACTCTACTGCTGCAAATAACACCATATAAAATGATAGGATATCTCTTCCCTCTCCCACAACCCTCTAATAATATCGTGTAGAGCTAGAGATACAAACATATTCTAAATGTTTAAAAATATTATAATGTTCAGCATCCTACATGGAGCTTTGCTTAGTTCTCAGCAGGACAGCCTCCCTTTTCTTTGCAGTACCACTCAAACTGTCTTTTCAGTTTTTGTCAATTCTCAACATTCTTGTTCCTTTTCACTTTCTGCCCGTTTCATGGTTTCTCCACAGGGGTTTGTTTCACTGGGAAGATTATTTGTTATTATTGCCAATAGCAACTTCTAGTCTATTTCAGCCTTTTGACCCAGTTAAAAGGGTTTATTTTCTTGTGCTGGAAAGTATCATCATACATCTCAACCATTAAAAAGTAAAGTTCACTACCAACTGCTTTGTAGACATATGAACAAAAAAAGGGTGCAATCAATTGAATCACGGTACTGATGTTTTGTACTTTTATTAATTTCATGCCTTTCACTTCTCAACAGGTACAATATCCTCAAACATGGATGGTGTACACTCCCTCCCTGGCTAATGCAAGATAATATAACCAAAAATGCAGAAGCCAATTTATATCAGTTTTCATAATTCTGGAACAGCAGCAGGAAGGAAATGGACCAAATATATGTGTTCTTTTATCATTCATAATCTGTATGCATTGCATTCAAAGAGATGTGTTTTTCATACCCTTAGAGTGTGCATTCCAATTAAATAATTCAGCAGCAAGCTTTTGTGTGTTTAAAACTGATTATAGATTATTTATTCTCATTCACTTACCCTAAATTAATACAATGTCAATGTTTGGTTTCATACACACATGCATAAACAATAGTACAGATAAAGATAGTGTCCTTCTACAGTTTATGTTAATTTTGAGTCTGTTTTATGAACTCCATTCTCACATAGGTCTGACCTGTGGTTTCCAGAATGGATTTGATGCTTTTTAAGGTTGAAATTACGGTATTGTAAATCAAAGGTCTCACAACAGGTTGTGAAATTTCTTGTAGCTGGTTATTTAAGAGGTTGGTTCACAAGTGAATGTTGAACCTGAAATAAGTTATATACTTTGTCTAGGAGAAAGTAAGGACTGCAGACGCTGGAGATCAGAGTTGAGAGTGTGATGCTGGAAAAGCACAGCAGGTCAGGCAGCATCCAAGGAGCAGGTGAATTGACGTTTCGGGCATAAGCCTTTCGTCAGGAATGAGGCTTGTAGGCCAGAGGGATGAGAGATAAATTGGAGGGGGATGGGGCTAGGGGGAATGTGGCTGAGAATGCAATAGGCAGATGAAGCTGGGGGGAAGGTGATAGGTTGGAGAGAAGGGTAGAGCGGATAGATGGAAAAGACAATGGACAGTTCAAGAGGGCAGTATCGAATTGGAGGCTTGATACTGGGATAAGATGGAGGGAGGAGATATGAGGAATCTGGTGAAATCCACATTAATCCCATGTCGTTGCAGAGTCCCTAAGCAAATGATGAGGTATTCTTATTCCGGACGTTGGATGGTTAGGGCTTGGTGATGGAGGTGGCCCAGGACCTATATGTCCTTGGTGGAATGGGAGGGAGAGTTGAAGTGTTCAGCCACAGGGTGATAGGATTGGTTGGTGCCGGTGCCCTGGAGATGTTCTCTGAAATGATTCGCAAGTTGGCGTCCTGTCTCCCCAATGTAGAGGAGACCACTTTGGGTGCAACGGATACAGTCGATGACATTAGTGGAGATACAGGTAAATTTGTGTCGGATGTGAAAAGATCTTTTGGAGATTTGGATGGAGGTGAGGGGGGAGATGTGAGCAGGGGGAGGTTTTGCACTTCCTGTGGTGGTGGACGAAGATGCCGGGAGTGGGGTGAGGGCTGATGGGGGGGCTTGGATCTGACAAGGGAGGGAATTGTCTCTCTGAAAAGCTGATGGGGTGGGGAGGGAAATATATCCCTAGTGGTTGTGTCTGTTTGTAGGTGGTAGGGAATTGGTGGAGGATGATGCCGTGTATATGGAGATTGGTGGGGTGGAAGGTCATGTTGCGTTGGGAGGGATTGGGTTCAAGGGTGGCAGTGTGGCAAGCGGAAAAGATGCACTGAAGAGCATCGCTGACCAGGAGGGAAGGGAAATTACAGTCATTGAAGAAGGAGGCCATCTGGGATTTTCAATGGTGGAATTGATCATTCTTTATTCCCAATTCCTCCTCCTCTGCTGCATCTGCTGCCAGGCGGACCAATTCTATCATTGAAAATCCCACATGGCCTCCTTCTTCAAAGACTGCAATTTCCCCTCCCACTTGGTTGACGATGCCCTACAATGCATCTCCTCCACTTCCTGCACCTCTGCTCTTGAACCCCACCCCTCACCTTCCATCCCACCAACCTCCAAATACATGACTCTAAAACTAATTGCAAATCATCAAGCAGCCAAAGTATATAGTTGAGTGTGTAGTGCTGGAAAGGCACAGTATCCAAGGAGCAAAACCTGTGCCCACACTTCCTCCCATCACTCCCAAAGGATCCTTCCAAATCTGACAGAAATTTACCTGTACATCCACTAATGTCATTGACCGTATCTGTTGCACCCAATGTGGTCTCCTCTACATTGTGGAGAAAGGACGCCAACTTGCGGATCATTTCAGAGAACATCTGTGGGACACCTGCTCCAACCAACCCCATCGCCCTGTGGCTGAGCACTTCAACTCCCCCTTCCCACTCCAACAAGGACATGCAAGCCCTGGGCCACCTCCAATGCCAAACCCTAACCACCCGACGCCTGGTGGAAGAATGCCTCATCATCCGCTTTCGGAGCCTGCAACCACATGGGATTAATGTGGATTTCACCAGATTCCTCATTTCCCCTCCCCCCACCTTATCACAGTCACAAGCCTTCAACACAGCACTACCCTCTTGACATGTCCATCGTCTTTCTCTTCTATCCGCTCCACCATCTTCTTTGACCTATTACCTTCCCAAACAGCTTCATCTGCCTATTGCATTCTCAGCTACCTTCCCGTTGCCCCACTCCCTCCCATTTAACTTTCAGCCCCCAGGCCCACAAGCCTCGACCCTGATGAAGGCCTCATGCCTGAAATGTCAGTTCTCCTGCTCCTTGGATACTGCCTGACCTGCTGTGCTTTTCCAGAACTACACACTCGACTATATACTCTGGCTGCTTGATGATTTGCAATTAGTTTTAGAGTCAGGTTCTCAGACTGGCTGATGAATGGTTGATCTGCTGGGACCTTGAGTAATTATGTTGCAGTCACTGAAATGGTTTTGACCACATAACCACAAGGTTAACACTTCTGGGGCCCAATTGATGTGGATTGGATGGGAGGTGCTATTGTGACACAACAAGTAGTTAAGAGTGGCCATCGAGTTTTGATGACCCTCTTTGTTCAATATAAACCATAGAGACAAGCAAGCTGGAAATGCTATAAGGTGGTATCTTCTGATTTTCAGACTAAGCAGAAAGGAGGAGATCTGTCAAGATGTGAAAGTAGACCTCCCAGCAAACAGACACATAATAGCCTGCCAATGGGCTTTTAACCAAGGCTACAATCAGAGAGGAGGAAGTTCCGGATGCCTACAGCTGTCGGTCAATCAGAGGCAATCTGTTCCAGAACTTGGCAGTGACAGGTATGCAGCTGTTGCTTCTGCCAGTGCAATATTTTCTGATTCCCAAAATGCAGGATCACTCACAGATTACATAAATGTTGTTTGGCTGGGATTGTTGTAATTGTGAGGAGAGGGGTCTATGGGGGTAAGAAGAAAAAGAAAAGGTTAAGTGTGTTGACTGTCAGTGGCCACTGACCCCCATCCTATGTTTACTCCCTTGATGGCGCAAAGGTCATTGCACATTGAAAGTTCATAATATAAATGGCAACACTGAACATGATAAATTTCATGCATTAATAGTCTACTGGCCCATATTTCACACTACAGTACTGTATTACAGAAGGATCTTAAATAAGGAATGTCCAATGCAAATTTCTAAACCATCCTTATGACTTCAATTCAATTGCAAACCTTTTTGATTCTACAAGTGAAGTAAATGGAAAGCTTATGGTGCAACACAAGTGTGTCAGACATTATCCTCCCATCTCTAAAGAACTGACAGCAAATTATAATAAGGAAAGTAAAACTTCACGAAAAATATTACTTAGTTGTGCTCCACAAATATTATGCATTCTGGACTTTTTTTGGGAGATAAATATCTGCATCCCAACAGTTTAGCAACATTATTAAGATTAATTATCTGATCATCATTACTTTGTTCTTTATGGAAACTTGTTGAATGCAAATTGCTTGCTACTTTCCTACATTATTTATTACACTTCAAGAAGTACCTCATTGTCTCCAAAGCATTTTGGGATGATCCATGGTCATAAAAGTCGCTACAGGAAAGCACGTGCGAAATATAATTCTGAGCTGAGGTCAATTTAAAGTCTTAACTACATAGCTTTATGCTACATAGATTGAAAATTTAGTCTACTTCTTCGCAGTAATTGTTTAATTTTTTTAAAAAACCAATAGCTTTCCAGTCAACTGAAGAAGAGGGAATTGGTGATCGATAAATGTCAATTGACCTGGAGATGGTTCTGAATGGTATGGTGAGAGGAAGAAAAGCAATTAGAATTAGAATCCCTACACTGTAGAAACAGGCTCTTTGGCCCAACAAGTCCACACTGACCCTTTGAAGGGTAACCCACCCAGACCCATTCCTCTACCCTATGATTGCCCCTGAATAATGGACCTAACCTACAGATCCCTGAACACTATGGGCAATTTAGCATGGCCAATTCATCAAACCTGCACATCTTTGGATTGTGGAAGGAAACCAGCGCACCGGAACAAACCCATGCAGACCCATGAGAGAATGTACAAACTCCATACAGACAGTCGTCCGAGGCTAGAATTGAACCCGGGTTCTTGCCGCTGTGAGGCAACACCGTTAACCAATGAGCCACCGTGCTGCCCTCGGTGGCTGTGTTGCAATTCGGAGTATAAGTGGCAGTTTCACTAGTAGGATTAATGCAAAATAACAAATCCATCCTAATTTGCTTTAAAAAGATGATAGCAAAACAGGAGATAGTACAATCATCAGGTTTATTTTTTATGGAGCTGTAAAACTGTAATGTAAGGCTCAAAGGAATACTCCTTAATATAAGCTGATTATTTCTGAACTTTGTACAGAACAGTGCATCCTTTTCACTTTTCATCTGATGTCACACTGTAGCAATTGCATGCATGGTCATGGACCCCAGCTGGGAATATTCATTTGGAAACTGTAGTAATCATTGGGCGTAAGCAAGTTATTAGCCTTTGACACACAGTCTAGAACCCTGCAGTGTAATATTCACAAGTAAGCATTAGAGTTCATAGAAAAGATATTCAGGCTTTTCATGACTGTTAGTTATAAAAAAGATAAAAGATTAAGTGATAGCTCATCAATAAATGTTTCAATATAACTTCAAGTAACACTAGCTGATACAGTGATTAATACTAATAGCATTTTTATCAAATATATTACATCTGGGCTGGTATAATCTCTTATAATTTTCATATTTTCCACTGCTGTATATTCATGATAAACCACACAACCATGAGAGGGAGGAGTTGCAGCTTCCCAGAGTGTTCAGTGCTGGTTGACATGGACACCTTCAAGCCGCATGGTAAACTCTGCTGCTCTCAAAGCCCTCTCTGCTACTTGGCATCATCAGCTGTGTACAGCTATATTACAATATCAAAGAGTATCATCTGACACACTCTTCCTCCCACCTGTATTATGCTGATTCAAGAATCATTGGAATCAATACTCTAAATCATTATTTACTAGGATCTCAAGACTCCCATTCGCTCTCAATTTTCCCTTACAGATTGCAGGTTTTTTAAAGCCGAAGTTTATAGAAGTTAGTTGCTACTTGATTTTAAGTCTCCTTTTTTTGAACCCATGTCACACAATATAATATTTATTAACCCGCGTGGCACACTTGGTGCTGATTCAATTTATTAATCACTAGTTCACTAATGACTATTTTTCAGGATTAAATTATGCACATAACTGGCTGGAAATTTTGCAGAAACATCTGTTGACATTTACCTCACCCCATACATATTGTACTATTGTCTACCTCACACCCAAAAATACCAGTTCACATACAATGGCAGATATTTAATAAAGATAGCTATATTACTCAAACTTAATGAAGTTTATTTATCAGGATTGCCCTCTTTTTTGAAGGAGAAAATGCAGCATAGAAACAGGCACAAATTTCTTGAGAGAGAGAACTGATGGAGGTCTAACCTGAGGGTCACTATGCCTCAGGTGAGCGTGGAGGTGGAGAAGGTGAGTCCATCATGGTAACCTCAGCTGGTGCGCAAATTGAACCCACACTGTTGGCTTCATTGCTTCAATGAAGGACATTTTTTTCAACCTCTCCCATAGCCTGAGGTATGGTGACCTCAGGTTGAAGTATAAAACATCAGCTCTAATGTCCACCAGGACTATGGCAATTTTACCTACACATTACAAGAAACCAGAATATAACTATAGTTATAATAGTCTTCTGTTAGTTTTTTCAATAGCATATTATCCAGACCTAATTTCTAATAATATGAAGGATAACATAAGTATTATTGTATCAGATAAAATATGCTACAAGAAGCAAAGGTCAGTCAGTTAATACCTAAAATAATTAATTGATATCTTAAATAAGATCTGCTTATCAGCATACATTGGATGTTTTCTGGGAGAGCTAACCGGTGTCTTATCTAATTCTATAATCTCAACTATAATTCCTTGTTTTGTTTTGTTAACTCTGTTTCTTTCTCTGCAGATGCTGCCAGAATGGCTGAGTTTCTCTTGCATTCTCAGTGTTTGTATCAACCTAGTTCCACATGTATCCACCAACGTGTGTATACTGGTTGAGTGGTTGCTTCTTGTGTTAACAAGGTGCGTGTAGTCAAAGTAGTAATGTTATACTTACTGTCAAAATGAGCCTTATGTTACAACAGTCAATCATGTATCTTTATTGCATTGTAACTAGCTAATAAGCACTAACTAATACATATTTACAATTCACAGAATTGAACTTATCTTTTCCCATACATGTTGGGTGGGCACCTCTTCACACTTGGTATCAGAAGCTCGATAAATACAAATATTAAATGGTAATAATCTGGGAATCAACATTATAAAGACATCTAGTGCACTTCCCTTTGTTAACAGTGCTTCTGCATCCTTGAAGTCATTTTTGTTGCTTAACAAACTTCATAGCAACCATAAAATAGACTCCACAGAGCTGAAAATCCATCCCAAACAAATGCAACCAGGAGCAAAGTAGATATCCTCATCTAAAGAGGTGAAATTGGCTTTTCTTTTCAAATATCTCCCAAGTGCTTGTTATATAGAAACAAAGGGACATGCTCCTTCAAACTTGCTCAGTTCAACAACAGTCCACATTAAAATGAAATCAAAAATGCTAAAAAAAATAACATTTTTAACACAATTCAGAGCATACATTAAGCTCTTTTACAATTACCTCATAAGTAATTAAAAAAGGAATATTTCAGAGATCATACAAGGTGAAGCCTGCCTTAATATGTCAAGCAATGTAAAAGATGACTACCAATAGTCATATCAATAACGAATGAGATAGAATGTAGCATTTCTCAGTGATCTAAAACATTGATAGTCCTTGATGCCTTAGGGCACTTGTAATTTTAAAGTAATGTGCAGCCTTTAAATAAAGCACAAAAATGCTAATATTTTACCAACCTTACCCAGTCTATTTGATAATCCAACCATGATGTGCAAACAATGTCATTACTTAGGTCACAGTTAGAAAGCCATGTCCACTTTTAGGTAGCCTTTTGTTTCAGAAGTATGACTAAGCAATGGAGAGTGATTAAAAGTGATTAAAGGAACATTGATAAATATTTCAAGTAGAAAACATTAAAAAGGTTAAGAATTTTAAAAAGACAATGGATTTAAATGTTTAGCTCTTTTAGAAAACCAGAACAAATGAAATGAGTCAAAAGGCTTCATTTTCTGATGTGAAATAATACCTGACTCTCCAGTCTGCTGGTGGTTTGATACTATACTCTTGATAAGTTACTGCCTTATCAATCTTGAAAGCTGCTCAGCATAAAGCTAATGGTATTTTTTCAAAGACAATTACTTTCAAGCAAACAGAAGTAAGCAAAATATAAAAGAGTAGATGAAGATTAAAGATACTTATTAATAATAAGATATCTTCTTTAAAGCTTCTTCAGTACTCATTCTTCAGATCACTGTTAAGATAGAATAAAGATCCAACTGAAAAATACCATTTCAGATCATCTTCAGGTAAAGGCACTTCATATAAAATGACATCTGAGTCGGATTGAATTCGGACATAAAATTTGTAAATTGTATTCGGCATATACGTTACACCTCTTAAACTGATGTAGAGAAAGAATAAAGAGTGGAGTAAATCACTCTTAAGTTCTGACCACAGACTATACACTGGGACTTTTCAATTAGCCAATTGAGTTTAATTAATGTTCAAAATGATCATAAATTAGCATTTCTTTTAGAGATACAATGGCCCAAATTACATCATCAAGATGCAAAGCAAACAGCACCTACATTCAGTTCTTGTTCTGAAATCTTCTTTACTGAGTTCCGTTTACCAGCAAAGTCTATTCCAAGTATACAGTGATGGTTAAATTGCCGACTGACCAAATGTGCTACTAGTATAGCATTGAATTTGAGAAGGTCCCAGATAGGATTCTGTACCTAGCTAAGTTGGGTACCATTAGTGATTACAGCCACCTACCTACTGTTGACCAAATCACAGAGGGAGGAAGTAATTGGGATTTCTCAATACTATCCTTGACATATACACGTACAGAAATTGATAATGCACAAAATCATACATAACTGGATGTTTTCAAAATTGAATAGCAAATGGTTCTATCCCACAGTCTCAGTGATGAGGAATGACCAAGAGATGATTCATGGAACCAGAAGTCAGGGAGAAGGAACAGGAAAGTTTGAAATGCAGAGGCTACAATTGCATGAGTTTGTTTTTTCAGTACATTTCTCCACTTACATTCCAAATGAAACAAACTCAGTTGTACAATAAAGCATTTGCTGCACCAATACTCTAATAATAACTGCTGGGCATATACATATGAAGATGCGTCATATTGATGTCAAATCATTTAGGATTGACATCTGATAGAAGAATACACTAGCAAAGCCTTGATCTACCATGCTTATGTAATTTTTTTATATAGGCAGTAAACATTAACAGTTTGCACTGGCCTTGTGTTCAATCCTGGTGTGTCTCAAGTTCCTAACAATATCCATCAGTCACTTATGTAGGGTGAATATTGCAAGGCAAGTACTTTCAGGAATGTCTGTTGTAAGCTAGCTATGGTTTCACAAGGTGAACAACACTGATTTTAAATTCAACAGGTCCTGCTTTCATTTGGTACTTCATTTTCCTTACAGTTTCTCTCTTGTTTCAACTTCTTGCATTCCAGAAAATTGATTGCTGGTCCTCTCAATGTAGTTTCCACTAATCAAGTGTGAATGGCTGGGAGAAATTCATCAAAATCTTAAAAGCTGTCTTATCTAACTGCAGTGATTACTGGGATATGAATTAATTGCATCCAAATGGGGCAGCACACTGGTTCAGTGGTTAACACTGTTGCCTCACAGTGCCATGGCATTGGATTTGATTCCAGCCTTGGGCAAACATCTGTGTGTACTTTCCAAATACTCTGTGCTCGAATGGGTTTCTGCCAGGTGCTCAGGTTTCCTTGCATTGTCCAAAGATGCGTAGGTTAGGTGGATTGGCCATGCTAAATTTCCCTGTAATGTCCAGGGATGTGCAGGCTAGGTGGATTAGCCATGGTAAATGTGGAGTTACGAGGATGGGGTGGGAGACTAGGACGTTTGGGATGCTCTTCGGAGGATCGGTGCAGACATAGAGTCATAGAGTCTATGTGCAGCATGGGAACAGACCCTTCAGTCCAACCTGTCCCTGCCGACCAGATATCCCAACCGAATCTAGTCCCACCTGCCAGCACCCGGCCATATCCCTCCAAACCCTTCCTATTCATATACCCATCCAAATGCCTCTTAAATGTTGCAATTGTACCAGCCTCCATCACATCCTCTGGCAGCTCATTCCAACATGATGGGCCAAATGGCCTCATTCTGCACAGCAGGGATTCTATAAGTCATTGATCAAATTATACAATGCAAGATGAGAAAATGAATAAATTGAGATAATTGGAAACTCTAGCAAAAACCGAGGTTGGACGGATTGGTTGGATTATGTTTTTCTTCATAGGCTATCCAACAAAAGCATTCACACATCAACAAAAAAAACAATCATTACTACTTCATTCTTTTGTCACACTTGATTTCAGTTGAGAGTTGATTAACTTGAAAAAATTGAGGGGAGATTGGTGCAGAGGAGCAACAAGCCATGGAAAAGCAACAGATGCATTAGGAAAAGATTAAAATTGTGTACAGTACAAGATAATCACATTCATTCTAATTTTTTGAATGCTGATTTAAGAACTTCTTAATGATAATTTATTTTTAATCTAGTGATCAAATGCTGAAACAGAATGTTTTGTTTGCAGCAGATAGGTAGCTGGGTTTTCTTTTAATCCACAATTAACACTTAATTCCAAGAAAAATTTTTGAATATTCTTTATTACCTTCAAATCCTTTTCTTGTAGCAATTCATGTCATTGAGAGCATTACAAACTTGTTGAATGTACAGATATGACAAAATCTATTCATTATCGAATAAGCGGTTATTTCATGATCATACAATTTTATATACATAATATAGTTTGCACAATGCAAGTAGATTAATTATGAAAGTAGAAAATGTGTTGCTGGAACAGCGCAGCAGGTCAGGCAGCATCCAGGGATCAGGAGAATCGACGTTTCGGGCATAAGCCCTTCTTCAGGAAATATGAAAGCAGATTATTGTTCTTACAACACTTATTAACAATGAGATAGACTTTGCACAATTACGACCACCCTCTGAGATATTGGTGTTGATGATCAGAGAGAAGCATACATTCTTGGAGGCAAAGATACTCAGGGCAGAAGCTTGGAAGCCTGCTGGAGAAAAGACCAGGAATACAACAGATTTGAATTCCCTGCCATCAACTGGTATGCTAACTTGCAGCATGTTCCCACCTCCAGACCATTTTCTTTTCATTGAACCCATTTTTCTAATCAAACGTCAGCGACGTTGATATCTGAAGCAGGTCGGACTTGAACGCAGGCCTCTTGGTCCAAGGAAGGGAAGTAAAGGAATGCCATGCGTTGACTCGGAATCAAACCCGGAATTCCCACATGGCAGGTGACAATTCTAACACTGAACCACCAACCCAACCACCACTTCAGGCCTTTAAATATGGGCTGGAGCAATCTGCAGGTGATCAGTTGGTGGTTAATTGAAACTATTAAGGAGCGTATTAAGATCCCTTTTGCATGCTCCTTGTTGTTTTCCAGTGGATTGTCAACAGTGTTATTTTGTTCCAGAAAAACCCAACTGCTTCACTAATGTCTTTTCAGAAAGGGCTGCCCAAGAGTTTGGCTGTTTGGAATGTAATTGATTTTTAACCTTTGAAGTCAAACTATCAAGCCATTCAATTGTAAAACAACATAACCTCATTTTCTAGGTCAGGTCAAGTGTGTGTTGCAATACTCAGCACTAGCCAGGACTCGTGAAACAGCAATACCCTGCCCAGAATAAAATGATCCACGTGATTAATATCCCATCATCATACTCGATGTCTACTTATTTAATTATATTGTGACTGCAACATGTCCAAGCCAGAGCAGCATCATTTCCTTTAACTAGTGCCTTTAACATTGAAAAACAACATTTCAAGACATTTCACAAAATTGATTACCAACTAAGTTTTAACCCTGCACTGTGAGGATTGGAAATTTTGGGCAGAAACTTCCCAGCATTATCCAACATGTTTTTATGCGCAATTATGCCTTCCTTCAGTGATGTGAAGCTAGGAGGTCCAAGTGTTGGCACTCATGAAGTCATTACAATCATTACAATCTCTCACTGTCTCTTTGTGACATAATTGATGCTGCATTTATTGGAATAAGGTACAATGTCAAAATACCATGCAGAGACAACACATGGCCCTCCTTGTTAGTATGCTCTATGTCCCACTGTCTGGAGGAGTATGTTAAGTTGTTACTTGTAAGTCTTTTAAAATTCACTCACGTGATATGGTAGCCACTGGCTGGGCCAGTATTTATTGAACATCTCAAGTTGTGGTAAGCTGTGCTAGGAGTAGACCTACAATGCTGTTAGGGAGGGAGTTCCGGATATTAACTCAGAGATAATGAAGTTAATATATTTCCAAGTCTGGATGGTGAGTAGTTGGAAGAGAAGTTGCAGATGGTGGTGTTCCCATGTATCTGCTGCCCCTGCTGCCCTTGTTCTTTGAGATGGGAGTGATCATGGATATGGTAGGCACTGTCTAAGGAGCCTTGGTGAATTTCTGCAGTGTATCTTGTATATGGTATACAATGCTGCTACTGAATAACAGTGGTGAAGGCAATGGACATTTGTGGATGCAGTGCCAATTAAGCAAGCTGCTTTGACCTGGATGGTGTCAAGCTTCTCAAGTATTGGAGCTGCACTCATTCAGACAAGTAGCGTGTATTCCAACACACTTCTCACCTGTGCCTTTTAGATGGTGAACAGGGCTTGGAGAGTCAGAATTCTTAGTCTCTGACCAGCTCTTGAAGTCATTGTATTTATATAGCTAGTTTGGTTCAGCTTCTGGTCAATAGTAATCCCAGGATGTTGATAGTAGGGGATTGAGTGATGGTAACAAAAACACATAAGAACTTGGAACAAGAGTGGGAAATTCTGCCCCTTGAGATTGCCAGGCCATTTGACTGATCTGATTTCAGCCTCAACTCACTGTACTGCCAATTCCCAATGACCATTTAACCCATTACTAGCTAAAAGTTGATTATCTCCTCCTTCAATCTATTGAGTGTCCTAGCATCCACCATACTCTGGGATAGGGAATTCAATCGATTCACAACCCTTTGAGAAGTAATTCCTCCTCAGCTCTGTTTTAAATCTGACACCTCTTGGCCTAAAACTATGACTGCTGTTCTATATTGCCCACAAAGGGAAACATTTATTTTGTCAGTCCCCTTTAGCATCTTGTACACTGCAATTAGATCGCCTCTCATTTTTCTTAACTTTATCAAGTAGAACTGTTAATCACTCCTCCACCTCTAGAATTAATCTAATTAATCTCTGTCATAATGCCACTGAATGCTAAGTGGCAGAGTGTAAATACAATGCCGCCTATTATTCAACAAGGGCCATAATGGAGCACACAATAGGCCTCATGAAGAAGAGGTTCTGCTGCTTGGATCAGTAAGGGGATGGCCTGGAAAATGAGGCAGTTTGAGCACATCTGGCTCACCTTGTCCATCAGAGCAATGTCCTTGGATCCTAATCTTTTACTACTCTTCGTGAACACTAGAAATGAAAATGTGTTGCTGGAAAAGCGCAGCAGGTCAGGCAGCATCCAAGGAGCAGGAGAATCGACGATTCGGGCATGAGCCTTTCTTCAGGAATGAGGAAAGTGTGTCCAGCAGGCTAAGATAAAAGGTAGGGAGGAGGGACTTGGGGGAGGGGCGTTGGAAATGCGATAAGTGGAAGGAGGTCAAGATGAGGGTGATAGGCCGGAATGGGGGTGGGGGCGGAGAGGTCAGGAAGAAGATTGCAGGTTAGGAAGGTGGTGCTGAGTTCGAGGGATTTGACTGAGACAAGGTGGGGGGAGGGGAAATGAGGAAACTGGAGAAATCTGAGTTCATTCCTTGTGGTTGGAGGGTTCCTAGGTGGAAGATGAGGCGCTCTTCCTCCAACCGTCGTGTTGCTATGGTCTGGCGATGGAGGAGTCCAAGGACCTGCATGTCCTTGGTGGAGTGGGAGGGGGAGTTGAAGTGTTGAGCCACGGGGTGGTTGGGTTGATTGGTCTGGGTGTCCCAGAGGTGTTCTCTGAAACGTTCCGCAAGTAGGCGGCCTGTCTCCCCAATATAGAGGAGGCCACATCAGGCGCAGCGGATGCAGTAAATGATGTATGTGGAGGTGCAGGTGAATTTGTGGCGGATATGGAAGGATCCCTTGGGGCCTTGGAGGGAAGTAAGGGGGGAGGTGTGGGCGCAGGTTTTGCATTTCTTGTGGTTGCAGGGGAAGGTGCCGGGAGTGGAGGTTGGGTTGGTGGGGGATGTGGACCTAACGAGGGAGTCACGGAGGGAGTGGTCTTTTCGGAACGCTGATAGGGGAGGGGGGGGAGATATATCCCTGGTGGTTGGGTCCGTTTGGAAGTGGCAGAAATGACGGCGGATGATACGCTGTATATGGAGGTTGGTAGGGTGGTAGGTGAGGACCAGTGGGGTTCTGTCCTGGTGGCGATTGGAGGGGTGGGGCTCAAGGGCGGAGGAGTGGGAAGTGGAGGAGATGTGGTGGAGAGCATCGTCGATCACGTCAGGGGGGAAATTGCGGTCTTTGAAGAAGGAAGCCATCTGGGTAGTTTGGTATTGGAACTGGTCTTCCTGGGAGCAGATGCGGCGGAGACAAAGGAATTGGGAATATGGGATGGCGTTTTTACAGGGGGCAGGGTGGGAGGAGGTGTAGTCTACGTAGCTGTGGGAGTGGGTCGGTTTATAATAAATGTCCGTGTTGATTTGGTCGCCCGAGATAGAAATGGAAAGGTCTAGAAAGGGGAGGGAGGAGTCTGAGACGGTCCAGGTGAATTTGAGGTCGGGGTGGAAGGTGTTGGTAAAGTGGATGAACTGTTCAACCTCCTCGTGGGAGCACGAGGCAGCGCCGATACAGTCATCGATGTAGCGGAGGAAAAGGTGGGGAGTGGTGCCAGTGTAGCTGCAGAAGATGGACTGTTCCACATATCCCTATGAAGAGGCAGGCATAGCTGGGGCCCATGCGGGTGCCCATGGCTACTCCTTTGGTTTGGAGGTAGTGGGAGGATTGGAAAGAGAAGTTGTTCAGGGTGAGGACCAGTTCAGTCAGTCGAAGGAGGGTGTCAGTGGAAGGGTACTGGTTGGTAAGACGGGAAAGGAAGAAGCGGAGGGCTTTGAGTCCTTTGTGATGGGGGATGGAGGTGTACAGGGACTGGATGTCCATGGGAAAGATAAGGCGTTGGGGACCAGGGAAGCGAAAATCACGGAGGAGATGGAGGGCGTGGGTGGTGTCCCAAACATAGGTGGGGAGTTCTTGGACTAAGGAGGACAGGACTGTGTCGAGGTATGCAGAGATGAGTTCAGTGGGGCAGGAGCAGGCTGAGACAATGGGTTGGGCGGGGCAGTCGGGTTTGTGGATTTTGGGCAGGAGGTAGAAACGGGCGGTGCGGGGTTATGGGACTATGAGGTTGGAGGCGGTGGATGGGAGATCCCCTGAGGTGATGAGGTTATGGATGGTCTGGGAGATGATGGTTTGGTGGTGGGAGGTGGGGTCATGGTCACGGGGGCAGTAGGAGGAGGTGTCTGCAAGCTGGCGTTTAGCTTCAGCGGTGTAAAGGTCGGTGCGCCAAACTACTACCGCACCTCCCTTGTCTGCCGGTTTGATATTGAGGTTGGGGTTGGAACGGAGCGAGTGGAGGGCTGCACATTCCGAGGGTGAGGTTGGAGTGGGTGAGAGGGGTGGAGAGGTTGAGGCGTTTAATGTCGCGGTGGCAGTTGGATATGAAGAGATCGAGGGCAGGTAAGAGGCCAGCATGGGGTGTCCAGGTGGATGGGGTGTGTTGGAGGCAGGAGAAGGGGTCGTCAGAGGGTGGGCGAGAATCCTGGGTTGAAGAAGTAGGCGCGAAGGCGGCGGAAGTATTGTTCGACGTCTCACCATGTGTTGAACTCGTTAATCCGAGAGCGTAGGGGGATGAAGGTGAGGCCTCTGCTGAGGACTGATCTTTCATCCTCAGAGAGGGGAAGGTCTGGAGGGATGGTGAAAATACGGCAGGGCTGGGAGCTAGGATCTGGTGTGGGGCTGGAGCTGGGAGTGGGGGCAGGGTTGGGTGTGGGGGCGGGGACGGAGATCGGTGTGGGGGCGGGGTTAGGCGTGCGGGCGGAGATTGGTGTGGGGGCGGGTTAGGCATGGTGATGGAGATCAGCGTGGGGCGGAGTTAGGCGTGGTGATGGAGATTGGCATGGGGGCGGAGACACAAGCGGCGTGGTGGTTGTGCAGGTTAGTGATGTCACTGGGGGCGGAAGTGGCTGCGGCGACGGCAACCCAGGGGGCGGAAGTGGCTGCGGCGACAACAGAGATGGTGTTATTCCCGATAGCAATGGACCCCGCGGAGGCCACGAATCTGTTGGCGATGGTCTTCCTGGTGATCGTAGAGGCGGTTGTCTGGGCGGCGATCGAGGAGGCTGCGTGATCGGTGGGGGCGGAAGTGACGTCATGGTTCGCGGTGACGGTTGCTGCCGCGGGCGCTGCAGCGGCCACGTGGTTAATAGCGCCTAGGTGATTTTGGGGGCCGATGGAAGATTCTGGAACAGTTGAGGAACCCAGAGTGGGGGGGTAAGTACATGAAAGTTTTTGGTACTTACTATCTTTAATTTCCGATATGGCTAGGAAGAACTGTTTGTTTAGTGTATGGATTCTTCTGTGGATGAAGAATAGTAGAGGTCCTTTGCAGGTCTGTGAGAGTGTTGTCCTGAGCTGGGGTAGGTCTAATTGTAGGGAATGTAGGTAGCGGCGCATGGCTGCAAGCGTGGAGCGAAGGATCCGGAGGGAGGTCTGTTGCTGGAGGCTTCGGATTTGTTGTAGGCACTGGTTGTCCTGGTTGGGTCCAAATTTTGTTGGTCTGAACGTAGTCCGGAGTCCATGCGGGGTCAGTCGATTCCGTAGGCAGGTGCTGAGAAAGGAGATGTGGCTGTGGTAGCGAGGCTGTTTGAGAACGTGGTTGAAGAGCTTCTGGACAGAGAAGATTACCTGGGGTGTGCAGTGAGAGAGGGACTCACTGAAATCCTTGTAAAGGGAGGAAGAGAGCTTCTTCAAGGAAGGCATCCTTGCAAGAGGATTCGCAGTAGTCTGGGCAGAGGAGAAGACCTGGGGTGTGCAGTGAGAGACGGACTCACTGAAATCCTTGTAGAGGGAGGTCTGGGCAGAGGAGATGATCTGGGGTGTGTAGTGAGAGTCTGGGCAGAAGAGATGACCTGGGTCTGGGCAGAGGAGATGACCTGGGGATGAACACTAGAAATGCCATGTTTTCTAAATGCTTATTGACCATAAGTGCAAAGAGGTAGCTACTTATTAGATTTCACAATTAAAGGTAGGGTGGCTTACACGTATGACTGGTAGCCTTTACTTGCCTTGTTCAGGAGAAATTTGGCTTGTGCAGAAACCTGCTGAAGCTCATTCCTTCCCTTATAGGTTTTTGAAAGTGATCTCCAGGAAAGGCAAATGATGTTGAATGAGACATAGATCCACATGCACCTCTACAGAAGTATCATGGGATGATATTTTGCATCTTAGCATTTATTCTGTTCATCATGCTTTTGAAATTGGACAGGCTTTTCCCTCTATAAGGGATATGGGGGATGAATAGCTGCAGAATTTAATGGTGATCATTAATGGAAATTTATTGACCTGTTAATGTTCTGAAATCTGTTTGAAAGCGCAGTGGAAGCAAGTTTAACAATAAGTTTGAAAAAGGGAATTAAATACAATCTTGAAGGGGGAAAAATGCACAGAAGGGGAGTGGAACTAATTGAATATATTTCTTCCAGTGAGCCAGCACAGGTACAATGGGCCGAATGGTAATACAATAAATTATGATGTAATTGAAAGAGTCCCAGGTGTTTTCATTGACAGGACACTTAGTATGTGCCAACTAGTTCAGAGCAGTAATAGGCAAAGCTGTGACAATGCTGAATTACCTAAACATTATTTATGAAGCATAGGATACAATGGTCTCTGGTCAAATTCTGCACTGAGTAATATGTTTGCTTTTGTTGTCAAGAAGACAAGAGTAAAGTATTGGAGGCAGTGCTGAGAAGACTGAGTGACCGCTTCACAGAGCACCTATATTTTGACTGCAAAAAAGTCTCTGAGTTTTCAGCTGCCTGTCACTTCAACATACCACCTTGTTCCCTGTCCAACATCTCTGTCTCAGGCTTGCTGCAGTTCTACAGTGAAGCTTAGTGCAAGCTGGAAGAACAGCACCGCACTTTCCACTTGGGATCTCTGGTGTCAATATCGAATTCAATATTTTAGAACTTGAAGCTCCTTTGCCCATATCCTCACCACAATCCCCACACTCCAGGCCTTATTATGAAATGGTCTGCTATTACACACACCCCATTGTTAGCCAATAATAGCCCCCATTTGTAGCTATTCATTCTCCAAGGCTATCCAATTGTTCTCTTTCTTTGAGCTCTATGTCCACCTATAGTTTACTTCTTACCCCCTCTCCCTAGCCCTAGCTATGATCAATTCTGAAGAAGATCACTGGATATGAAATGTTAACTTTGATTTCTCACCATAGATGTTGCCAGACCTACTGAGCTTTTCCAGCAATTTCTGTTTGGGTAGGGAATTCCATGAATTTGAACTGGCAATAATGAAGGAACAGCAGAATAATTTTAAGTCATAATGATGTAAGACTTGGATGAGAATGTTGAAGTGATCATGTTGCAGTAGATTTGGTGAATTGATACAGTGCAGACTGTAGTTTCTGACTTCTTGCATATCTATAATATTAATTTAATCTCTGTGTCAGCAGTGGCTCTGCCTTTAGTTGATTGGGCTGTAAGGTATGAAATTCCATCCAGAACTTATTTGCTTCATTATCTTTTTCCTTTATGAACCTTCGTAGAATAGTCCTTTCTAAACAAAGTTTTTAAGCTGCATTTTACCAGAACTCAGCCAAGTATCATTTTGGTGAGCTTCATGGGTTTCTCTCTGTGTGGTCTAGAGAGGTTTCTTGCATTATCGTCCAAAACTCACCCTATATTCATGCACCACACCCCTGTGGTGCTCCTTGTATCATAACTGCCCGAGGTGAATGTCCTTGCTGACTCCAGGTATCCCATGATCACGCAACTGGTGCCATCCTTGAACTCCAGCCATATACCCAGTTAAGTTTTGGCTGTCTGTGGTTGCCCTTCTTCATGCACATGGTCAGACAGCAGCTATAAATTAACAGATCTCAAGTACTGGGTAATATGGTTGTCAATTCCTAGCACATTCCTGATGACAGGTTTATGCCCAAAACGTCAACTCTCCTGCTCCTCAGATGCCGTCTGGCCTACTGGCCTTTTCCAGCATCTCACTTCTCGACTCCAACTTCCTTGCACATACAACTGTACATTCCTACACTTAGCATTGCTTAATCACCAACTCACACAGCTCACCTGTCCTTAGTCATGCCTCATTTCCAACCCTGACCATGTCACTGCTACTTTTTCACCACCACTCTCCCAACTCATCAGGCTCCATCTCATCCCCTCTTTCCCTGCTCCAGTTGTCCATAGCATGAAGAATTATGCAGCACTCTGTTGAGGCTGAGAAATGCTTTCAAATGCTTATATTGATGACTGTCCCTCCTACATGCAAAATTCACACTCTCTTACACTAAATTTTCCTTGGTCCACATCTGTTGAGCAGCTGCAAATTTGACTTTTAGCCAGCTTAATTTTCATCTGATGGTTGCCATGGACAGGGAGTTGAGAATGGGCAACATACTTTATTCAAAGCAGATTTCAAAACACAGGGAAGGAAGAGAGCTACTATGTTGGAAGGGTGTGTTTTTTCCATGAGCCTATACAGTAATACAGGTTTGAATGGGTAGAATGGTAATACCCATTCCTTTCTCCTTGACTGGGTGTAAGAGCTTATTTGGCAACTGTATTACAGGATGGGCAGAGTGCTACTGAGGTTAATTGAATTCAATGGTGAGCAGGCTGCTGATTTTGGCACATGGCTATTTTCCATATTATGGGAATGAGCTCAGGAATGGTTTGAAATATGGTGCGCAAGGCACTCAGCTTATTTTACACTCCCCCACAAGCAAAATTCTCCCAGCAGAATCATGTTATATCCAGCCCCCTGTCTGTGTTTTAACAGTGGGGCTCTTGATTTGGATCTCTTGAAACTTGCCAGTGAAAGCAAGGACAGTACACAATGGTAATTGAGTGGCCTGAAGTATACTGTAAAGCTGAAGTACCATGATAGGGAACAACCACTATCGAATCTTAACAAGAGGAAAGTCTTGTCTTAATAATGTATAGTTACGTGACAGCAGAAAGTACAACTTACAATAGTTAGATGAGCATTATGTAGATATTAGGAGATCTGTGGATATAGGTCTTCACTCCACAAGATACTAGGATGTTCTGTCGTACTCGCACCCAAGCCTGTATGATGTTACCAAATTGGATGGAGTTTAATGCAGTCTTCAACATTAACCTATTTAGAACCATTGCCTTATACAATAGATAACAGTTCCCACTTTTTCTTCCTATTCACCTGTTCATAAAAATACATTCCCCATGTTCCTCATTTCCCTCCCTAATTTCGAACTACATCCTATGCCAGATACACCTGACTTACTTCACTCCAAAGTTCATTAGGTCATTGTTCCCACTACTGACCTCATGGTGCTGCCAGCGAATTCATCTTTCTTCTCATTCAGGAATGAAATCTGACTCTACAGCACTTCAGCCTGCCAGTTTGTTATAGCTGAGATGCGGTCTTCTTTCTGCTGCTAACTTTCCACCCAATGCCTGGATGTATGATCAAATTCACTGGTTTTAATGCCCCCCACCCTTACCCCACATTAAATTTTGCCCTCTATGCAAATATTACTTACCAACAAATTAATGATATTTTCCAAAGACAAATGAAGAGGATTGATGCTACTTATCCTCAAGACATTTCTTTGACCTTTGTATTAATTTTTAACAAGCAGTTGTATTACACTTCTTGATGAAACAGCTTAATTGTGGCATAGATTTTGCCATCCACATCATGCATTAAACATTTGAGGATAAAATCAAGTAGGAATATAGTGGAAATAATTTGATTAGATTTTCTCCCCCTACAAGGATTGGGAGAAGAAGATGAATGTGACCACACTAAAGACTTTCACTTAAGTAGGTCAATCAATTTGGAATATTAACAGCACTTTATGCTACAGTAATAAAATGCTAATCCCGGAAGACTTTTGTGTGTCACATTATCTGAATCCATTTGGGGCGGTTACCTATCACAGCACTAAAAGAAATGAAAACATTAAGTTCATATTTTCAGTCCTTTACAAATATTTTTAGGCTTTGTACAATTCATACACCTACATTGAGTGCAACTGAAAATGTTAAAATACTTTCACTTGTAGTTAATAAACCAAGGTGCTACAAAAGAAAAACTCAGTGCAGGGAAAACACAGCAAACAAGAAGAACATTGGCTTACACTTGAGGGTTTGTTTATCTTTTTCACAAGACACAAGCTGAAATATGAAAAAGTAAATGGCTTTCCACTAAAACTAAAAGTGACATGCTAGACATTGTAGAACAGTTTATGCGTGGTCCAAGATAAGTTTATACTAACTTCGATACTGATGCTGAGTATAAACCATACTGTCTGATGAACTTTGACATTTACTGATTCATTCTTCCACTGGTATAAGCTTGAAGGCAAATAAAAACATTGTTCACATAAATGTCAAGCCTCACACTTTGATACTTCTGGTGGAATTTCAAAGACTTGGTTCTCAGATTCCTCAGCAATGGCTGAGGTGACAGGAATGTCGAGTGAAACTGGCAAAAATAAGTCTGCAAAACAGTGTTACTAAGACTTGACTTTAGCAGGAGTTCCATAGCTGTCCAAAAGAGAGTTTTACTTGCACTGAATCTATTGTTTCTGAGCTGAGAGTAATTATAGTTCCTGTTCCCCTTAATTTCAAGTCCTACTTGGAACAGCAGCAAATAACAGATCTGTCAGTGGAAACTAGTTATGGATCAAAAGACCATTGCTTAATTTCATGCCTTGTTATTGAACAATAACTGAATAATCAAATACTTCTTGTTCTACTACAGTACTGCAAATCTAATGTCAAAATATTGCAGGAATTGCTTAGAGATGAATAGTGTCTTCAACATATTAGACAGCTGTTTGCACCGGTGGCATTTTTCATTAAATGTGATTAGTTGAAACAATTCATCAGAAGTTAATTGCACAGTCTTTTGTCCAGTCACTATATATACTATTTCTGCTGTTTTCTTTCTCTCTGTGAAGTATATGATGTGCCAAGATTCTTCCTGTCTAATCATGAAGCATTTTACTTGTAGTACAAGAAAATCTAATTTATCTCAATGCCCTGGCAAAACTGTGTCAGAAGCATAAATGGACAACTTCCAGCTAAAATTATCATGAAGCTTTAAACACCACCTTCCCTGATTCTCTTTGCAGAAAAAAGTGAGCTGATGGTCAGTCATGGATTTCACAGGATCACAAAATTGTTCCAGCACAGGAGGAAGCCATTCAGTCCATTGTGCCTGCACCAGCTCTTCAAATGAGCATCATTACCTCAGTGTCAATCTCCTGCTTTCTTCCCCATAGCCTTGCGAACTATTTATATTTAGTGCCCTCTTGAATGCCTCAATTGAACCTGCCTCCACCACACTTAGTGCATTCCATACACTAAATACTCGCTGTGTGATTTAATGAAAATCTTGTCTCCTCCATCCGCATGAGGTTGGAAACTGCAATTGGTAGTTTGCTATGTCACTGTTTTTGGGAAGAATAAACATTTTGTTCCCCATAATCATAATGCGTCCAACTGCTTTCTACTAAATTGCCTCAATTTTACTAGCTCTGGTTCTTCACCATGTTTGATTAATTAGTATCTCGGTGCTGGCCCTTCAGAGTCTTTGATTCTCTTTAAGTCTTGATTTACTTAGCTAATATTTACTTCTTGCTGTCTATTTTGTCTCTGCAGATTTCTTCAGCTGTTTAATCCTGCAGGGTGACAACCTAAGGGCAACTTTATCACATTGTTATTAACAGATGACATTAACTGTGGGCGGCACGGTGGCACAGCAGTTAGCACTGCTGCCTCACAGCGCCAGAGACCCGGGTTCAATTCCCGCCTCAGGCGACTGACTGTGTGGAGTTTGCATGTTCTCTCCGTGTCTGCGTGGGTTTCCTCTGGGTGCTCCGGTTTCCTCCCACAATCCAAAAGTGTGCCGGTTAGGTGAATTGGCCATGCTAAATTGCCCGTAAGGTGAAGGGGTAAATGTAGGAGAATGGGTCTGGGTGGGTTACGCTTCGGCGGGTCGGTGTGGACTTGTTGGGCCTGTTTCCACACTGTAAGTAATCTAATCTAATCTAACTGTCACTGCATGCTGTGAATGTGAATTTGGTTAAAGCATTCAAAAGAATAAATGTATAGATACATGATTTCACTTAGGGAGATATAAGCAGGTAATTGCAAAAGGAGGGAGATGCCAATGGTTTTTGCAGAACAGGAACAAAAATGATGGGGAAATTGGCTGAGTTTGTTTTTCTAGTTCATTATATTTTCTGCCTCTACCTAATTTCAACAGGAAGTAGACTGATGATATTAACTTGCACTGATCAAATCTTTGGTTGTGCTTTATTTAATTTTCATTTATATTACAATCACACACATGTCATAATACCTGTAGAAAGGAAGATGTAACATTTATATCCAATTACTTTTGCATACACACATCAGAAAATATAACAAGTTCAGCCCCAAAATCTAATCTGGAAATAATTCTGGATGTCCTCTCATTTCCGATGGAACTCAGTGGGGAGTCCTTCTGCAGCTGGTGTTGTGATGATGTAACTAGCTTGCAGCAACCATCTTTGAGTCAGCAAATATGCTGGATCTCTCTCAACAGTAACACTATTTCAGAGAATAGTCATCTTGAAAAAGCACAATTTATGGAGAAGTTCAAATTTAGGATTAAGACTACAAAATCAGAGAATAACAGAAGCCTTATGCATCGAAAAGAGGCTATTTGACCCATTGTGCCTGCACTGACTCTTTCTTTTCATTCACTAATGGGACCTGTGTGTTGCCAGCATTTATTGCTTAACCCTAGTTGCCCTTGAGAAGGTGGTGTTGAGCTGCCTTCTTGAACTACTGCAGTCAATGTAGGTTGACCCAAAATGCCAGTATGTAGGGAATTCCAGGATTTTGACCCTGTGACTGGCTTAGAAAGGAACGTGCAAGTGATTGTGTGTTTGGAAGGTGCTGTCTAAGGATCTGTGAGGAATTTCTGCGGTCCAAGTTGTAGATAATACACATTGCTTCTAGTGAGTGTGGGTAGTGGAGGATTTGGATGCTTGTGGATGTGGTACCAATCAAGAAGGCTGCTTTGTCTTGAATGATATCAAGCTTCTCACTTGTACCTTGTAGATGATGGAGTCTTTGGGAATCTGGAGGTGAGTTACTCACTGCAGTATTCCTAATCTACTCTTGTAGACACTGTGTGTACGTAGTAAGTTCAGTTGAGCTTATGGCCAATGGTAACACCCAGGATATTCACAGTGGAGGATTCAGTGATGGTAACACCATTGAATATCAAGGGGCAGTGGCTAGATTGTCTCTTATTGGAGATAGTCATTCCCTGGCATTTGTGTGATGCAGATATTGATTGTCATTTGTCAGCTTAAGCATGGATATTGTCCAGAACCTGTTACATTTGAACATGGAATGCTTCAGTATCTGAGGAGTCATGAATTATTCCCACTTCTGATCTTATGATGGAGGGAAAGTCATTGATGAAACATTTGAAGATGGGCTAGGACACCACCCTGAGGAACTCTTGTAGACAGGTCCTGGAGCTGAGATGAATGACCTACAATAACCATAACCATCTCCATATGAGCCAGATATGACTCCAACCAGCAGAGAATCTGCCCTCTGGTGCCTGTTTATTCCAGCTTTGCTTGGGCTCCTTGATGCCACATCCAATCGAAATCAGTCTTGATATCAAGGGCTGTCACTCTCACCTCACCTCTGGAACTCAGCTCTTTTGCCATGTTTGCGCCAAGGCTGTAATGAGGTCAGGAACTGAGGGGCCCTGGCAGACCCAATCCAAAATGGGCATCAGTGAGGAGATTATTGCTGAGTAGGCGATGCTTGATAGCACTCTTGATCATACCTTCCATCACTTTACAATGATTGAGGGTAAACTGATGGGGCAGTTGGATTTGTCCTGCTTCTTGTGGACATGACATACCTGGACAATTTTCCACATTGTCGGGTAAATTCCAGTATAGTTGCAACACTGATAAAGTTTGGCTAGGGGTATGGAAAGTTCTGGAGTACAAGTCTCTAGCACTATCATCGGAATGTTGTCAGGGCCCATAGTCTTTGCAGAATCCAGTGCCTCCAAATTAAAAGCATGTGGAGTGAATTGAAGCCTTATATATGTGATGTTGGGACCAATGTAGGATGCCAAGATGGCTGATTCACTCTGTACCTTGGCTGATTTTTCTGGGAATGCTTCAGCTTTATCTTTTGCATTGATGTATTGGGCTCTTCTTCATTTAGGATAGAAGTATTTTAGATTAGATTAGATTCCGTACAGTGTGGAAACAGGCCCTTCAGCCCAACAATCCCACACCGACCCTCCGAAGAATAATCCACCCCCCCCGACTAATGCATCTAACAACTATGGTCAATTTAGCATGGCCAATTCACCTGACCTGCACAGCTTTGGAATGTGGGAGGAAACCGGAGTACCTGAAGGAAACCCACGCAGACACAAGGAGAATGTGCAAACTCCACACAGACAGTCGCTCCAGACTGGAATCAAACATGGGACCCTGGCGCTGTGAGGCAGCAGTGTTAACCACTGAGCCACTGTGCTGTGTGGAGCCTCTTCCTCTTCCAGTGAGTTGATTAATTGTCCAGCAGCATTCACAACGGAATGTGGCAGGACTGCAGAGTCTAGATCTGATCCGTCAGTGTTGGATTGCTTATCTTTGTCCATCACTTGCTGCTTATGCTGTTTGTCACATGCAAGTGGTCCTGTTTGGTAGCTTCACCAGGTTGACACCTCATTTTCATGTCTCCCTGGTGCTGCTCCTGGCATGCCCTCCTGCATTCTCCAATGAACCAGTGTAGATTTCTTAGCTTGATGGTAATGGTTGAGTGGGGGATATGCTAGGCCATGAAGTAGTAGTTTATGCTGCAGCACAATTCTGCTGTGGTTGGAAGCTCACAGCGCTTCATGGGTGCCCAATCTTGAGTAGATAGATCTGTTCAAAGTCTGTTCACACAACATGATGGAGGATATTCTCAATGTGAAGGTGGGATTTTATCTCCACAAGGAATGTGCAGTGCTCACTCTTAGCAATATTGTCATGGACAGACACATCTGTAATCAGCATATTCGTAAGGATGATATCAAGTATGTTTTTCCCTTGTTGGCTCACTCACCACTTGCTTCAGACCCAGTCTAGCAGGTATTTCCTTTAGGACCTGGCCAATTTGATCAGAAGTGCTGTTGCTGAGTCATGCTTGGTGGTGATCATTGAAATCCCTCAACATAGTTTGTACCCTTGCCACCCTCAGTGCTTCCTCCAAATGTTATTCAACATAGAGCAATACTGATTCATCAGCTGAGGAAGGACAAGTATGTGTTAATCAGCTGGAGGTTTCCTTGTCCATGTTTATCCTGAAGCCACGAGACTTCATAGGGCCCAGAGTCAATGTTGAGGACTCCCAGTGCAATTCCCTCCCAACTGTATACAGCTGTGTCACTACTTCTGGGGACACTGGCAGGACTGGACATAACCAGGGATGGTGACAGTTGTGTCTGGGATAATGTCTGTAAGGATTGATTCCATGAATATGACTATGACAGGTTGCTATTTGAATAGCCTGTGAGACAGTTCCCCCAGTTTTGGCACTAAACCCTAGAGTTTAGTAAGGAGGAATTTGTAGGGTGAACAGGGCTGTTTCTGCCATTGTCTTTTCCAGTGTCTAGGTCGTGCTAGGCGGTCATCCAGTTTTATTTCTTTGCTGAAACTTTGATTCATACAATTGAGTGGCTTACTCAACCATTTCAGAGGGAATTTGAGAGTCAACTATATTATTGTGGGTATGGAGTTACATGGAGATCAGAACAAATGAGGATGGAAGAATTTCTTCCCTGAAGGACATTAGTGAGCCAAATGGGTTTTTTTTTTCCAACAATCAATATTGGTTTAATGATCATCACTGGACTTTTAATTCCAGATTTTTAAAAATTGAAATTCCACCATCTCTCATGATGGGTTTCAAACCAAGGTCCCCAGAACGTTAACTGTGTTTCTGGATTAATAGTCTAGTGATCATACTACTAGGCCATTGCCTCCTATTCAAAAGAAAATGATTACTTAGTGCCAATCTCTTGCTTTTTCCCCACACCTTTGTACATTATTTTTCTACAAATGATCATCTAATACATTTTTGAATGGCTCAATTGAACCTGCCTTCTCCAAACTTTCAGGCATGCATCCCCTACCCTAACTAATCGCTGAGTGAAAAAATATTTTCTCACATCACTCTTGCTTCTTTTGCAAATCACTTTTAAATCTATGCCTTTTCATTCTTGCTCCTTTTATGAGTGGGAATAGTTTCTTCTTGTCTACTTTTCAGACCCCTCATTATTTTGAAAACCTCTATCAGATCTCCTGCCAGCCTTCTTCTCTCCAAGAATAGTTCCAACTTTTTCATAACTTATGTTATTCGACCATGAGAGTTTATGATAACTATTCGCATCCCTGGAATCATTCTTATAAATCGCTTCTGCACTTTCTCCAATTTACTCACATTAGTCCTACACTATGGTGCCTAGAACTGTACAGATTACAAATTAAGCCTCATTATTAGCTCCGTCATACACTCAGTTGCACAAAACAATGAATAGTCAAGCTATCCGGACCAAGAAAGTTCCAGTTTCAATTCTGCTCTGCCCTGATATAACTTTG
The DNA here is from genome assembly GCF_037043375.1 of Chiloscyllium plagiosum. Classification (NCBI taxonomy): domain Eukaryota; kingdom Metazoa; phylum Chordata; class Chondrichthyes; order Orectolobiformes; family Hemiscylliidae; genus Chiloscyllium; species Chiloscyllium plagiosum. The sequence goes on along the minus strand of NW_028270141.1, from coordinate 29,372,358 downwards.
GTCATCCAGAATGATGATATGATAGCAGCATGGGCTAGGCTTGCTTCCTGATTACAGAATTACTGCTAAAAAACATTTGTCAGTGAGTTTTTGATGGCAGCATTTGCATAAGGCATTGGTTCTGAAATGACTAATTTCAGAATTAGCCTGCGTTAAACTCCATACAATATACTCATGTCATATATTCTTGGGTAGAGAAAAGAGGACTCTAGCTTGCAATCCCAACAGGGGCATATGTATGATCACTGTCCCCTGACAGTCTTAAGTAGTGTGTTCAAATAGTCAATGTAACTTGTGCTGATTGCTACTATGCTGTAAACTACATTCTGCTTCTTCTCATTAAAATTCATGAGTGGTTCATACTCTACCACTTTTACCCAAAGCCAAATAAGAATCAAAAGGCTCTTGTGGCACACTGGTAGTGTCCCTACCACTGAGCTAGAAGGCCTGGGTTAAGGAATCACCTGCTCCATAGGTGTGTAATAGGTAAATCCTCTCAAAAGGAGGATTGGTATCAAAATTCTGCTCCAGCCACTAGCTGGTAAGTTGTTGGCTCTGAATAACATACAGCAAGATTAAAGATAAGACTGTGAAGCCCACATAGTTAGGGTTCACATCAACATAAGTTATTGTGGAAAACAGACTCTGCTGGAACTGTATTAGAGGAAAGAGAAACAAGCTTCTGAACCAGAGAGAGATAAAGAAATTATAATAAAAGCCTATTAGAAATTTAACAATCTTGTCTTGTATTCATAACACCTTTTAATAAACTAACTCTATCAGCACATTATTAGGAATACAGTTCCTAGGTGGCAGTTTCCTGCCAAGTTTCCCTCCTTTGTAACTATATCCTCACAAATTAGAATATATCAGGAGGACTAACTAAAAGCTTGATCAAAGAGAGATTTGAAAAGGTCTTGAAAAGGAATATAGAGTGTGATTTTGGGAGTGAATTTCAGAGCTTAGGGCTTAGATGGCACAGGAATGAATTACATAGCTGAAGAAGTGACAGATAGAGAAAAAGGTAAAGATGGATGGATGCATAACTCCCAAACAATAGTGGGACTGCAGAATCAGTGGCAGAGCATAATATTTGCTACAGTTGAAATACTGTCTCCAGAGGAATGCTGGAAAAATATCTCTTGAGTTTGGATTCCAAGAGACATATTTCCAGAGCACATCCAAGAATCTCTAGCTCAACCCATTCTAACACCACACTGCACACAGCCAATGTATATACATTATGGATTCAATTCAAATAAAAGTTACCGTTGGCTTATGAATGTAATTGTGCATCAGCTAAGAGGTACTCTGAAACTGGTGCAGGTTTCACAGAAATCATGATATCCAAAAACATATAGTCTCAATAATACTAAACACATTCCTTCAGAGGCATGATATGTTACAAATAATCAGCTGGAACAAAGTTTTGATGTGATGTACACAGATTTTTCTGTCTAGTAAATGGTTCGGTTTTTTGTTCAGTTGACTCAATGAACATTGCAGATACAAAAATGTATTCACTGAACAGAAGGGAGAGAAAAGTAAAGCAGATTTAGACTTATTGATGAGCCACATGATGACAATTTATTACTGGCTTATTGAGAAGAAAGAAAACAGCCTTTATGAAGTAGTATTTGTAGTAAAAATGGTCAACATTGCTATTCTTCACTTTGGTCTGAATTTTCCCGAGCTGGAGTGACCAGACATCCCCTGAAATAATAATAGGTGTGTCCCAATTCCAGGATTCGATTTTCAGAAGCACCTTGTAAGAATGTGGGGGTGCGTTGTGAACCTGCGCCTGACTCTCCAGACACCCAGGCAGCTCCACTTTGGGGAGAGGGATAACTTAGTCCCTTGTAATTTTCAAAGATGCGATACAGTGTTTCAAAGAGTCATAGTTCATGACACTTCAGAGGTAACCTTAACCATAGTCTGCATGAGGAAATATTTTGACCTCATGCTCCCCATGCCCTTACATCCATGTGCCATGATCACTCATGCAAGGTTATAAACCACCATCCTCTTCCCCCACTGATCATAATCCTCTCATGCCATGTTAAGGTACTTGCAGGCCAATTCAACTACTATGTGCTATAATAGTAGCAATGAAATCTATAGTAACAATAGAATGTATTAAAGTTTTAAAAACAGCAATTTATACATAACTTGCTATATTCTTTAGAAAATAAAATTCCTTTTTACAAAAAAGTAAAATTGCCATAGTCTTACTGGACCTTAGGCTTGCTCTCTCATTAGAAAGAGATGACTAGTGATGGTTTAATGTAAGGGTCACCATGCCACAGGTGAATAAAGAGATTGACAATCATTTATGGTAACCTCAGCTGGTACAGGAATTGAACCCATGCTGTTAGTATCACTGCAACATAACTCAGCTGGCCAACTAACTGAGCCAAACTAATCCCCTTCCTTTTATTACAAGCCAACAGAAGTATGAATCATTTAAAGTTTCAATTACAAAAACTACAAACATATGAAACCTACAAGAACACAACAAATACCTCTTTATTTTGTGTTAATAAACATTACACAATTGACACAACAGATCAGAGAGCCAGAACTGTCAATAAAAGCAATATCTTCACTGAGGCTCAATTCTTCAACAGTGCAATGTATATTTCTAGGCTCTGGTCCAAGTCTCATTGTGAGGCCATTGCTTGGCATGGGAGCATATATGCATCTCTGGAGGTGAATGGAAGAGCACAAGCAGACATGGATGGGTCTTTGAGAGCATAAGAGACATAGGCTGTACAGGTATGGTAGGATTTGAGGGCTGAGGGCTAGAGGACATCGCAATTTTTATTATAGCTGAGGTTAAGATCCACATCACTGAGCCAAGCCTTTTAAATAGGCCACAGCACCTACTGACCACTGTGGTTGCCTCCACTTCTTTTAGAGGTCCAACTGCAGCCCACATCCAGTCCACAACAATGAAGATTGCATCTCCAGAGCCACTTTCTCCTGAACTGGGTATACAAAATTGGAAATTACCCCAGCTTTTACAACCTACCCCGATGATGAAAATCTAGTCTTCATGATCATAAACCAGAAATATTTAATTAATTTCATTAAGAAATAAAGGACAAGTCACATTAGTTGCTCTCTGTAGTAATGGCTAATGTTATAATATATGACAGCAAGAATTATTTCTCTATTAATAAAATAAAACAAAGGTCAGACCGTATTACAGTTTTACATTAACAAGGCAAGACACAAATTAAAAAGTGTGAAATGCTGGAAAGGCACCATCTAATAGAGAAGAGAAGGTCAGCATTTTAGATGTGACTTTTCATCAGAACTTTGCCATCAGGACATGTATATAAACACAAACCTATCTTTTTCCTTGACTTGCTGTGCTTCCAGACTTTCGAGATTTTATGTCTCATGTAGGAATTGTAATTCCTTCTTACATTTTTGCCCGAAAGGTAAAAACTGTTTTAAAGAAATGCAGAGAATTAGCAGGAAATTCTTAACTGAAACAGCCATCCTCTGATATCTTGCAATGACAGTATCCTTTCATGGGAAAAAGACACTACATCAGGCACTTTTGCCTTTCATACATGGGGTAGTAATCAGGCAAAGCAGATCACCCACCTGTTATAGAACTAGTCTGTCTTGATTTCACAGAATATGCATGGATTACTGCTCATGAAGTGCAAGTTAAAATTTACCCTAGGATTGAAGATTTCTTTCATGTATAGAACTTGCTGGGGCTGGAAGTGTGAACCTATTCTTTAAAAATGCACTCATGATTGGATAAAGCCTAATGCGCAGAGCAAGCATTTATAATAATTTTAATCATACTATTTTAGTGCTTGGAGCCTGTTAGCTCAGTTGGCTGGATGGCTAATGTGTGATTCAAAATAATGGCAATAATGCAGCTTTGATTTTCATCTGATTGAGGTAGACTAGGGTTCTGCTCACTTACCTCAGCACTGACAAACATTGCCAACAAGACAACTCAGAATGAAATAGCAACAGATGATAAGGCAAGGACCTATCTTCAGTCAGAGAACAAATGACGCGGCATCTTAATGATTATTAAAGCTGTGATCCGCACTATGATAATTTACCAAATGAGAAAGTCTCTCTATTTCTAACACTATTTGCCATTGCAATGTACTTTTGATGTAGCAAATCATCTCAAGATACATGGATAAATAGATGATCATTGAATGCATAGGCGAATTTGGAATAAGAATTCGGAAAAATGTTTAAAAACATTGTTAAAACGTAATCTCTGAAAAAAACATTTGAAAGGATGTACTTTCAGTGCATTGAATTCCAGATTGTAGGTTCATGATGTTTGAAGACTGAGGCTTTGGCATGAATGATGAAACAGAGGTAAACCAGAACACAAAAGTTTCTTTATCATAAGCTGGTAGAGTGCTCACTGTGAGCTCAGATATATGATTAGGGTAAGTTAACAATGTTTAAGGAGCAAGGTAATGGAGTGCACAACAAATCCAAAGCATATTTGTTTTCAATATGCCACGATTTTCACTGCTTTATTTTTGTTATAGCACATCTGCATTTATAGGGAGTCAGTGGCAGAATGGTAATGCCACTGGATTAGTAATCCAGAAATGCAAGCTAAATGTTCTGGGGACTAAATCCCACCACTTCAGGATAATGGTGCAATTTGAATTCAATTAAAAAAATCTGAATTAAAAGCTAACTTAATGATGATTATGTAATCACTGCCAATTGTCCCAAAACCCTATCTGAATTTGCATGTCCTCACCTGCTCTGACCTAGATGTGATTCCAGACCCGCAGCAGGTTGGGTGACTCTCAGATTCCCTCTGGGCAATTAAGGGTAGATAATAAATTACGGCCTAGCCAACATCCCATGAATAGCTAAAAAATCAGGTTCCTCCACAGATCATATTTCTAGATATTACATATTAGCTTATTTTTTTCCCATCATGAACTGCCCTCTTAAATCCTATCTTCTGTCCCCTACAAGGTTACATTCAACAATTATAAGGAGTTCATAGGGTTCATTTCACAAAGATTCATATTATTCATCCAGTGGCTTCTACTTCTTCTCCTACTTCCCTGCATAGACAAGTTTCCAAACATCTCCACAGATTGCCCATGTCCGAGGTCCAAATCTGTATCTTTATTATCATCTCTTCCATTTCCCTTTTTCAGGAGACCCCTTTATTCCTATCTTGACCCCCATTCCCATAAAAATGTTAAGCACTGAATTTCACTTCATAGCTCTCACATTAGCAGACAGTTGGTGTGCTTCCCCTGTCAAGACTTCATCCTGTTGTACTCTTTTTAAAAAAAAAATGGATAGCCTACTTAAGCAGCCATGGTGTATTCAAACAAAATTTGACACAGAGCCACATGAAAGGTAACTGAATAGATGACCAAAAGCTTGATCAAAGAGATACTGTTTAAGAAGAGGAGAGGAAGAGAGAAAAAGAGAGCGAGAGAGATAAAGGATTCCTGGTGGTGACAAGGAATTGCAGAGCTTAGGTGTTTGGTAATTGATCACACAGCCAACAACAGAGTGAGAAAATACCAGAAATGTGAATCAGACCAGATGTGGAGAAATGCAGAGATCTTATACAGTTGTAGGCCTGAAGAAGCTTGTGAAAAAAAGAAGGGGTGAAGCAATGGGGGCATTTCAAAATAAGGATCAGAACTCTAAAATTAAGGTTTTGTTGAATCGGAAGTCAATGAAGATCAGTGAGCACAGGGATGATGAGTGCTTGAGAATTTGTATGAATTCATATATGGTCAGTGGAGCTTTGGATGAGGCTATGATCATGACTGGCCAGATGAAAAGCTCATTAGGAGAGTTGGATATGGGTTTCATTAGATGAGCTAAGGTAGGGGTTGAGAGAGATAGCATGAGAGAGCTGGATGTCAAGGCTGTTGGTCAGAGAAAGAATATGGGATCAGAAGTTAGCACAGGAATAAAATGGTGTGAAGAGTTTGGTTTGGCCTCAGTCAGTGTTGAAGAAGGATGCAGAATCAATGTGCGTGAGGCAGATGATTACATTGGTCCATCTCGCCCGCTCTCCAGTCTTTGATGTGATTGATCACACCATTCTCCTGCAGTAATTTTCTTCACTTGTACAACTTAGTGGGCTGCTCTTGCCTAGTTCCATTCTTGCTCATCTATTCACAATCAAGCTATCTCCTGAAATCACTATCTTCTCAGCTTTACTACCTCCAAAGTCCCGGGGTGGGGGTGGGGGGACATTGTTGTGGGGTGGTCTACCAGTGGCTGCTTTTTCTTCTTTCTCATTTGTGTGCTGCCCCTGAAAAATATCATCCCAGGACATAGGAGCAGCTCCTTTGCACCTGTCTTGCACACTTCACTGTATGTGATTAAAAATTTCTAAAAAGTAGAGCAGGAAAATAAGGATCTGAAGCTTATAATTAAGGAAGCAGCAGAACATGATTGGATATCAGTCATTGTAGTGAGTGGACCTCAGAAAGTGATAGGACATTGGTATGAAATTCTGGATGAATTGGATCTATGCAAAGTGCAGCTGGGGAAGGCAGCAGCAGAGAAAACAAGTTTAGAGACATTAAAAGCCTGGGCCAGAGTTTTTGCAATGAGTGGGAAGGAGAGAGATGATGGCTATAATAGAGGTGGATTTAAGAAATCTTGAAATATTGACTGGAGGTAACATTTAAAAATCAGCTCATGGGGAAAGAGGTCCCCAAAGTTGTGTGCAGCTGTTGAGAGCATCCCACATACACAGCCCAGAAAAGCAACAGAATTTTGGCAGCAGCCAAACAAACCAAATGAGACTTTAAAAATATCATACTCCAGGGAATACTGTCAGTATATGTATTTTATGGCTAAAATTTGTGAAATAATAATTATAACACTTCAAAAGTGCTTCCCAATCCACAAACACACAGAAAATTTAAAAAAAGTGCTCTGATCAAAATATACGACTAATAGCGATGTCTGATCATGATTAAATCTCTTTTAAGTCTGACCACTATTTCAGGCCATCCTAAATTATACTGCACTACAGCTGTACAAAAATATTCACTACAAGAGGTCCATACATATTGAGATAAATTGATGCAACGAGGATCAAAATAATGAAAACTCAGGTTTTCAAACAATGTTTGTGACTTTTCTTTATTTGTGCTTCCTTTAATTTTGTTGGATTATAACCAAAATCATTACACTAATTTTCTAAGACCCAACAAATTTTCTGTTCATTGTTTCAATCAAACGAAACAATATGAATTAATGCCATGACTAATTCAAGCCGAGTATCTCTGAAATGCAATGATTAATGTACTAATGCAAAATAGAGAGAAAACTTACAATGTCACATAGTGGTATGGTCTTGCTCAAAGCTGAAGAACACAGGTTTTTGTTTTAAAAGATTAGCTAATTATCTAGTCATATTAAACAAGATAATAAACTTTCAAAAATCTGACAAAGCATAACAAAATTGAAAAGTGACAGAAATAGGATCACTCACCTTCTGGCTCACCACACAAGTTACACTGTGATTCTGCAAAAAAAAAGATATAAAGAAATATCCATTACAGTTTTCAGTTCATGTTGGGCATTAGCAGTAGACAATGCTAACAAATAGAAATGTGTCAGACTATACATCGCATCATACAGCATGGAAACATACCCTTTGATACAACTCGTCCACACCAGCCATCCCAATCTGATCTTGTCCCATTTTCCAGCATTTGGCCCAAATCCTTCTAAACCCTTCCTATCTATATACCCATTCAGATGCCTTTTAAATGTTGTAATTATACCTGCCTCCAACACTTCCTCTGGCAGCTCATTCTGTGCATGCAGCACCCACTGCATGAAAAAGTTATCCTTCAGGTCCTCTTTAAAGCTTTTGCCTCTCACTTTAAACCTATGCCCTCTAGTTTTGCCCCACCTGAGGAAAGAGACCTTGGCTATTCACCCTATCCATGCCCCTCATGATTTTATAAACCTCTAAAAGGTGACTTCTCAGCCTCTAACACTGCAGGGAAGAAAGTCCCATCTTATTCAGCCTTTCCCTACAACTCACATCCTTTAGCCCTGGCAACTTCCTTATAAAACTTTTCTGCACCCTCTCAAGTTTAACAACATCTTTCCTATAGAAGGGCAACCAGAATTGAAAGCAGTATTCTAAAAGCGGCCTCACCAATGTACTGTACAGCCATAACATGGCATTTCAATTCCTATATTCAATGTTCTGATTGATGAAGAAAAGCATGCCCAACACCTTCTTCACCATCCTGTCTACCCACAACTCAACTTTCAAGGAACTATGCACATGCACCCTGTGGTCTCTTTGTTCAGCAACATTCCCCAGGGTCCTACCATTAATTGTATAAATTCTGCCCTGATTTGCCTTACCAAAATGCAACACCCCACATTTATCTAAATTAAACTCCATTTGTCAGTCTTCGTTTCATTGTGTTGAACTATAAACTATATTATAACCACACATTTTAGAAAGCAATACACCAGTAGATTGTACATTCTTCTATTTTTCTTCATTTATGAACTAAAATAAATGTTTATTCATTTCAGAAATATTTTGGAGATTTACTACATTTCACAGTCAAGCACATTGTCTTAATAAATCCTCAACTAAATTGGCACATTATTATTGATATACATCCACATTTATTTCAATAGTGTTTATTTCAAAGTTTAATTGACAGAAGGGCTGACCTAGCTGTAGACAAGCCTATTTGACGCTTATTATGGAGATGGAAATTCAAAGTGAAATTTATTCAAGATCAGGTGCAAGTATAAGACCTGGATGAAAAGACTTTTGAGAAATTTGAGAAAGAAGATGAAGGATTGCCATACCAATCAGAAACAAAGGACTTTTTCAGGTTAATTCTAAAACATAAAGCTGGTGAGGTCAAATGCCCACTTTGAAGAAAGAAGATTTGTGAAGAATACAAGAACATAGGATCATCAGAGGGTACCTTGGTCACTAATATCAATTAAAAATACTCAAAGAGTTGAGTGAAGGAATTTTATTTAAAAGATCACATGAAGGTTGGAAATGAGATGAGATCTTGTTAAAGCTGGGAAGTAGCTTGGGATTTTGAACATAACAGTAAACTTCAGTTGAGAATGGAGTGTAGTGTAGAAACATGGTAGTGTAACGTAGGTTAATGAGAAATATTTTTTCTGTAACTTAGTGCATTCAGTACCAACTAACTTATGTTCAATCAATGGGCATTTTAGTTTGTTACAGTAGAAGTATGGAAAACCTGACTTCTTGCTGTGCTATCCTTTGGGAAGTTCATGGTTAGAAAATTATGGGTCAGGACATGCACTGCTTATGTTCCCTGAAGAAAAGTTAACAAGCGAGTCAACAAATCAGAAAGAAACATGCTCCACAACTACAACATGCTCAGTAGCATGTGCTGACGGATTACAGGTAAGCCAATGACAGAGATCTGATGGGTTCTGGAGCGAGCCAAGTCAGGAGTATTGGGTACAGATTGTTTGCCCATCTTGGGAAGATGAGGAGCAGGGGGCTGGGGGGATCTTGAAGGAGAGTGGGTAGGAAGAAAGGGAGCTATTACCTTTTTGGGGGGTGTACAATAAGTAAAACGTGCGCGCCAAAGATGGTACCCACTTCCTTCCTGCTGTTTGAAAAATATTTTTAAAAATATGGGCTGCTCACTCCAACCTGGTACAGCAGGTATGGATATGACAAGCTTATTGACATTTATTAATTATTTATTTACATATCACAGGTGGGCTGCTGTTTTCAAAAGCGACCCACCTCCTGTATTATTGTGGTTTGCTCAGGATGACAGGGAAGACAGTGGGTTGGCCACCTGCTCTATTTTATGTGCTCATATGCTGATAGCCCCATACATGATTTTTAAAAGTTATTGGTCTGAATAGGGATCATAACAATGGCAGTAGAATATAATGTGCAAATCTATTACAATACTGCAGCCTCATATTCTAATGCATTAGAAGCATTATCTTAACGTTAGCTTGCAGATTCAGTTGGCAGTTATGAAGGCAAATGTGATGTTCACATTCATTTTGACAGGGCTAGAATACAAGAGCAGAGATGTACTGTTGAAGATATATAAGACTTTGGTCAGACAGCATTTGGAATATTTCAAGCAGGTTTAGACTCTGAGAGGGTCCAGAGGAGGTTTACAAAACTAATCCCAGGGATGAGGGGGTTGTCATTGAGGAGTAGTTGAGGACTCTGGACCTGTGCACAATGGAGTTCAGAAGGGTGAGGGGGGATCTGATGAAACTTACAGAATACTGAAAGGTCAAGACAGAGTAAACATATAGATTATACTTCCACTAGTAGGAGAGACTAGGATTCAAGAGCCTCAGTGTGGTGGAATGACCCTTTAGAATTAAGGTTAGGAGAAATTTCTTCAGCCAGAGGTTACTAACCTGTGAAACTTATTGCCACAAACGGCTGTGTAGGGCAAGTCATTGAGTGTATTTAAGATGGATATAGATATGTTTTTGATTAGTAAGAGATACAAGGTTACAGGGAGAAGACAGGAGAATGGGGTTGAGAAATACAAACCATTCTCGAATGGCAGAGCAGACTTGATAGACTGAATGGACTAATTCTGCTCCTATGTTTTATGGTCACTCTCCTTTGAGATCATAAGTTGCTCCATTATTCTGCTGTACAAAAATTAAAAAGCTCAACTAAGGAATTTCAAGAATAACCAACCCCCAACATATTCCTAAGGTAGAAGTCATTTTAGCTCCTGAGCTTAAGGTAAAACTGTCTGCATTGGTATCTGTCTGAAATCTGGAGAAATTACCTGGGGCTGCAATGTAAAATCAACTCAGACACCAATGCCACCAGATACACAAAGGAACAATCTTTGGTTATTAGGTTGGTGCTGGAAGAGGAACAAGTTTCCTTGTCAAAGGTAGGATGCAGAGGGAAAGTTGAAGCTGTACTGGCCCAGCAACTTGTTGCAAAGCTTGGAAGAACTCTCCAATTCCTTCTGAAGTAATTTTATTTAAATTTACCTTTGCCTCATCTGTCACTCTGCTATCACCTACCAAAGTTTGCATCTGGTATTTGGTGAGATTTCCAACAACTGAAGAGTGTCTCATAATGCAGGTTTTATTATCAGGCTCCAACTTTCCACATTTTAATTTGGTCTTGATTATCTGTGGTAGATAATCTCCATTCTACCGATACGCAGTTGCCACTCTAAGCCTTTGCCTACACTGCACCCACCCTGACCCCGTCCACCCCCAGCCAGGCTGGATTAAAAATTAACACCAGAGCTTTAATTTTATTCATTACAAGTCATAATCATCACCATTGCCTTATATGACAAGTCAGTGGTTGACATTCCATACCTATGTTTTATGGGATAGCATTGAAGAGACAGCAAAAATTATTTTTAATAACATTGACTTTAGTTATTTGCTGCTTAAATGAGCATAATGATCAATTGCATAGAATTACTTAGAAGATACAATACTGAAACAGGCAATTCAGCTTATTATTAATGTTCTACTTTGAGCCTCCTCCCTTCCCTTCTCATCTAACAGACCCAATACACCTGTACAACCCTTTATTCGCTTTTCCCTGATTTGCATATTCAGCTTTTCCTTAAATTTATCTGTATTACTTATCCAAATTACTCCCTGTAGTAGTGAGTTCCATATTCTCACCATACTTTGATTAAGAGTAATATTCTCCTAAATATTGATAATTCCCTAAGTGGAAAATTCTTTCTGTCCATGGCATCAAAACATTTCATAATTTTAAATATCTTGGTTTTGTCACTCCTCTACCTTTTTCTCAAGAGAAAACAGACTCCATTCAATAGTTGTGATCTTGTTATCCTGGCATCATCCTTATCAATTTGTGTTTTTGTATTCACTCCAGTATCATTATATTTTAAAACATAATATGGAGACCAGAATACTGCACAGTAGCCCAGGTGTGGTCTAAGCAGAATGATCACATTTTTAACCAAGATTTGCAGACCAAATAAGATTAGCACCCCATAATTGCAGCAAGGTGAAATTAACTTGCTCTGAGCAGAGAAATGAGCTAAATTGCAAGCTGCTACTCTGCTCTTTCATTTTACAAAATGGATGAGATCTACATTTCTAATAGGAGATTATAATCAGGGCTCCTTCAGAATTATGGAGGTTTACTCCCATTCTGACTGGTAACTTGTAACTGGAACAGTTGAGGGAAGGTAAACCATGCCCCTTTTCCACAGCAGTCAGTTTCCATATTTTGTAATTTAAAGATTCAGCATCACAGGCAGTGACTTTTACTTTGTTGGTAAAGACCATATGTCAGGTCAGGATCTCAGGTAGGTGTGTTTGGGAATTTGTGAGTTATATCTGGGGTCAGTTGAACAGTTACTCGGGGGTTAGACTAGATTTTTAATTGTCTAATTCCTAACTCATTAAGGCAAGCATGCCATATGCCTTCTTGACCATCTTACCCAGTTGCATCGTCACTTTCAGGGATTTGTTTTGTCTGGCACAGACTCGATGAGCCAAAGGACTTTATTCTGTGCTGTAGACCTCAATGACTATGACAATGAGATCATCCCATTTGTGCGACACTGGAATTCTATTTTGAGTTTTTCAGAGTGTAACAGTAGAAAAACTCTGAACTAACTTGAGCACCATTTAAATCTTAGGTATAAATTGTAGAGATCATAGAATTTACAGTACAGAAGGAAGTCAATTGTCCCACTGTGCATGACCTTGTTTTTTGAAAGAGCTACACAATTAATGCTATTCTTCTATTTTAAAGAAGAAATATTGCATATGCTTTCACAATTTAGTCATAGAGTCATAGAGACGTACAGCACGGAAACAGACCCTTCAGTCCAACATGTCCATGCTGACCAGATATCCAAACCGAATCTAGTCCCATCTGCCAGCGCCTGCCCCATATCCCTCCAAACCCTTCCTATTCATATACCCATCCAAATGTCTTTTAAATGTTGCAATTGTACCAGCCTCCACCTCTTCCTCTGGCAGCTCATTGCACACACGTACCTCCCTCTGCATGAAAAAGTTGCCCCTTAGTTCTCTTTTATATCTTTCCCCTCTCACCCTAAACCTATGCTGTCTGGTTCTGGACTTCCCCGCCCAAGGGAAAAGACTTTGTCTATTTATCCTATCCATACTTCGAGATTTTATAAACCTTTATAAGGTCACCCCTCAGCCTCTGACGCTCTAGGGAAAACATCCCTAGCCTATTCAACTTCTCCCTATAGCTCAAATCCTCCAACCCTGACAACATCCTTGTAAATCTTTTCTGAACCCTTTCACATTTCAGAACATCCTTCTGATAGGAAGGAGACCAGAATTGCACGCAATATTCCAACAGTGGCCTAACCAATGTCCTGTACAGCCGCAACATGACCTCCCAACACCTGTTCTCAATACTCTGACCAATAAAGGAAAGCATACCAAACGCTGCCTTCACTATTCTATCTACCTGCAACTCCACTTTCAAGGAGCTATGAACCTGCACTCCAAGGTCTCTTTGTTCAGCAACACTCCCTATGTGTACACTTATATCATTAATTGTATAAGTCCTATTAACATTTGCTTTCCCAAAATGCAACACCTCACATTTATCTAAATTAAACTCCATCTGCCACTTCTCAGCCCATTGACACATCTGATCAAGATCCCTTTGCAATCTGATATAACCTTCTTCGCTGTCCACTACACCTCCAATTTGGGGTGTCATTTGCAAACTTACTAACGATACCTCTTATGCTCACATCCAAACCATTTATATAAATGATGAAAAGTAGTTGACTCAGCACTGATCCTTGTGGCACTCCACTGGTCACAGGCCTCCAGCCTGAAAAACAACCCTCCACCAACACCCTCTGTCTTCTACCTTTGAGCCAGTTCTGTATCCAAATGGATAGTTCTCGCCGTATTCCATGAGATCTATCCTTGATAGCCTTGCTGGAAATTTTTGAAGAGGTGAGAAAGAGGGCTGATGAAGGAATGGCTGTTGATGTGGGGCACATGGAGTTCCAAAAGGCATTTGATACAATGCCACAAAACAGACTTGTAAGGAAAAGTATTGGTCATGGAATAAAAGGAACAGGACCAACATGGATATAAAATTGGTCGAGTGATATGAGAGTAATGGTTAATAGTTACTTTTTGGGCTGGGGAATAGTTTATAACGGAGTTCCCCAGGAATCGTTATCAGGACTGTTATTTTTTTCTGGATATATATATTGCAATCTAGATTATAATGCAGGGTAGAATTTCAAAATTTGCAGATGACACGAAAGTTAGGAGAATTGTAAATTCTGTAAACAGTGTACAACCTCAAAACGACATTGACATGTTGTTGGAGGAGCTGAAGTTTCATATATAGAAGTGTGAGGTGATGCACTTTGGTATAAACAACAGGAAGAGTCATTGTAAAATGAGGGTATTATTTCACAGAGTGTGAAGAATGCACATAAGTTATTTAAAGTTAGCAGGACGGATGGAGAGTACAAGTACAGGGAGATTATGATGAATTTATGTAGGACATTGGTTAGACCTTATCTGAGGTATTGTGTACAGTTTTGGATACCACACTATAGGAAGGATGAGAATGCGCTGGAGAGAGTGCAGGAGAAGATTACTAGAACAGTTCCATGGATGAGACATTTCAGATACGAGGCAAGATTGGAAATGTTGAGATTGTTTGCCTTCTTCTCTCCATGACAAGGGGAGATTTGACAGACATTTTCAAAGTCAAGAGTGGTCTGGATAGGATGGATAAGGAAAAATTGTTTGGACTCATAAATGGATCATAAATGGAGAACCATGGAGCACAAATTTAAAGTGTTTTGCAAAAGAAGCAAATGCAAGAGAGAAAACTTTTTCATATGATGGATCGTTTGGATATGGATTGCACCACCTGGAAAAGCGATGGAGGCATGGCTGAACTGAAGCATTCAAGAGAGCATTGGATGGTTATTTAAATAGAAATAATGTGCATGATTATAGGAAAAAGGGAGGAGATTGACAGCAAGTTAAAATGCTTAGCTGGTGCATGCACAATGGGCAGAATGGACTTCTTCCACATAATAACACTTCAGTATACTTCCATAACACTTTTAACAGAAGGCTCACTATAAACAAAAAAAGAAAAATCTTGTTTATGTTCATTCTTTATGATGACGACTTCCCACCTCCCCTCTCCCATTATAACCACTCCATAATGTTAACATTTATCTGATATTTCCTTGCGGCTTTGTTTCAATAATATCTGGTGGTGTATATATTACATCGAACAATGAACATCTTTTTCACTCATGCTATGTAGATATCCCTGGCCAGGCCAGCATTTATTATCCATCCCTAATTGTCCAGAAGGCATTTAGAAGTCAACCACATTGCAGTGGGTCTGGAGTCACATGTAGGTTAAGCCAGGTAAGAATGGCAGTTTCCTTCCATTAGAGATATTAGCTAACTAAATGATATTTTTCCTGACAATTGACAGTGGTTTCATGGTCATCATTAAATTCTAAATTCCAGGGGAGATCCAAGATAGTGGTGACGCAGCAAGTCTGAGTCTGTAGTGCTCTGCCCAAGACTCTGGCAAAGTGGGCTGCCCACCTCCACCACACCTGCCAAACCATTCAAAATAACTTTTATTTGATACAGTTAGTCATTCTGCATCAAACTTGAGTAGTTTGGTGCTTTGTTAAAATGACTAAGGGAAAGAATGCCCGCAGCTCGCAGCAGGCACATCCACAGCCGCCCCGGGGGACTTACCTATGGTGGTGAGCCTTGTTGCTGTAATTACCAAGCTGGAGGAGAAGATCGATCTCTTCATAGATGACTCTGGAAGCAGGTGAGAGTCACTCTCGGTTGAGTAGCAAAAACATGACCGAGATATTGAAAAAAATCGAACATCGCGCTGGAGGAGCGGAGCTAAAGGCCGGGACCTCTGAGGCTGCTGTAGAATTGGCCGTGGGTCGTGTCCAGACTCTCGAACAACGAGTCTGGGCCTTAGAAGATCACATCGACGACCTCGAGAATCGGGGTTGTCGAAAAAATATTCGTTTGCTGGGTCTTCCCGAACTGGAAGAGCAAGGCTAGCTTGCAGTGTTTTTGGAGCAGTGGCTCCCTCAGATGTTGAAGCTAGAAGCTGGATCAGGCCAGGTGCGAGTAGAATGGGCCCACTGCATTGCAATACGCAGGCCTGGGTCGATCCAGCTCTCCGCCGGTCCTGTTCCGGCTTCAGTGTTACAAAGAGAAGCAAATGCCCCTGGAAGCCTCCAGAACTCTCGGGAAAGATCCCCAGGCTATGACATACGAGGGATCTAGGATTATGTTGTTTCAGGATTTTTCCCAAAGAGTCCGCAAGAGGAGGGCGTTTGATGAAACGAAGAAGCGTCTAAGGGACTTAAACATCCAGCACTCCTTGCGCTACCCAGCAACGCTGCGTTTTAACCACGAAGGATCCGTCTATAACTTCGGATCGCCAGAGAAAGCCAAGGAATTTTTGGACTGTCTTAAATAGATTGTAAGAATGAATCTGTGTGGTTAATGATGCTGTTCTGCAACCCCCCACCCCTACCCCCACGGTTTACCCTTCTTTTTTTCCTTTATTTCCTTCATTGTTTAATATCATCTCCGGAGACTAGGGAGGGGGGCTTATTTGTTCTCCACTATGCAATTTCCTTTTTTTTAATAGGCCGGGCGGTTTAGTTGATTCAGGTGAGGGGGTGCGTTTGCTTTGTCCTACCTCATTTCTTTCTTTTAGAGCGGGGTTTTCCCCTTTTTTTGTGTTATTATACTTAGTTATTACCTGCTGAGACTGTAACTTTATAGTTTTATATGTTTATATGTGGTATTATCATTACTAAATGTATCTAGGTGTTAGTATGGGTGGGTGGGGGGGGGGGGGGGGGGGGTAGGGTATTCACCGTTAACTTTAGCTTTATAGTAAATTTGAATTTTTCTATTTTATTATGGGGTGCCTGGGTCGAGGGTGGGGCACTGGTTGGGAGAGGATATGATGGGTTTCAGATAGGAAGTGATTCCCCCAGGAAGCAAGGGGGAAAATCTCCTTTTAAATATGTTTTATATTTTTTTAATTTAGAAATAGTTTTTTACTATATTGGTGTGAGTGTATTAAAGAATCTCTATTTTTGTGAATTTTCTGTGGTCTATGCTCGGGGTGCTTTGTATGGGGTTCTTCCTCCCAGGGGGGTCTTGGACTTGCCTGGACTATTATGGTTAGTCATTCGATTAAATGGTGCACCTGTAATGTCAAGGGGAGTAATTCGCCAGTCAAAAGGAAGAAAATACTATCAAACCTCAAAAAAGAAAAGGTTGATATAGCTCTCTTACAGGAGACACATTTACTGGATAAAGAGCACTTGAAATTACAACAGGATGGATTTGATCAGGCCTTCTTTTCATCTTTCAGTTCTAAAAGTAGGGAGTAGTCATTCTCATTCGGAAGAATCTCTCTTTCAAAATCTTAAGTCAGATAAGAGATGAATCTGCATGGTACATACTGATTAAAGCCCTTATAAATGGAGAGGAATATGGGATTTTGAATCTTTATTGTCCCCCGGCACATCCTTTCAAATTTATAATGAAAGCATTCTCCAAACTGATGGCTTTCGAGGCTCGTTATACAATTATAGGAGGAGATTTTAATTGCATTCTGGACCCGGAGATAGACAGGATACCCAAGAGTACTGCAGGTATATCCCCCAGATCCAGGCAATTGGCGGATTTGAATAAAAAGCTAGGATTGGTAGATGTGTGGAGGTGCCTCCACCCGCAAGGCAGAGATTTCTCTTTTTATTCTAATCCAATTAAGTGTCACACTAGAATTGATATGTTTTTTGCCCCCTTGACCTTTTTGAATTCCATATTATCCTGCAAAATAGGTAATATAATAATTTTTGATCACCATGCAGTGTATATGGAAATCAAGACTAGGAACAATGAGACAGCCCCCCGACATTGGCGTATGGATTCTTTCGAAATGAAGGATAGTAAATTCGTAAAATATTTATCTCAAGAATTCAAAACCTTTTTGGAAATTAATTCAGGTACGGCTAGTAACCCATCGGTGATGTGGGAGACCATTAAGGCTTATACACTGGATCTGATCATTTCATACTCAGCGACTCAGAAAAAACAAAAGGGAGAACAACAGTGTCTACTCGAGTCTCGCTTGAAGGCAGCTGAGACAGCATACGTTGATAGGCCCTCTGTTGCTAAATTACAAAGAATTATAGCCCTTAGGAAAGCCCTGAATACTGCGCTTACCTAAACGGCAAAGAGGGAAATATAATTGGCAAAGCAAAGATTATATGAATATGGCGATATGCCTGGTAGATACCTAGCGTTTCTCGCAAGGAAAAAAAGGCCCCTCAAGCTATCACGTCCATCAGGGAAAGTGCTGGTACTTTGACTCACAATCATAAAAGGATCAACACAGTCTTCAGAAAGTTTTACTTTGATTTGTATAAATCGCAGGATTGTGAAGATAGAGCTAAGAAGATGGAGTCCTTTTTTAAAAGCCTGGCCTTTCCAGACTTAACCCCAGAATAGGTGTCGATCCTGAATGCTCCCCTAACAACCCAGGAAGTACTTGATGCAATCTGGCAGCTTCAGAGTGGCAAAGCACCGGGTCCAGATGGTGAATTTTACAAAGAGTTTACAGGAGTACTAGCTAGTCCACTTATGGACATGTACAACTACTCATGTAGTCAGGGCTGCCTCCCGCCTTCGTTGAGAGAAGCAAATATTTCTCTCATTCTCAAAAAAGGAAAGGATCCAGAAGATTGCGCATCATACAGACCAATATCTTTGCTAAATGTAGATTTTAAAATTCTTTCTAAAACATTAGCATTGAGGCTGGAGAGGGTATTGCCATATATCATAAAAGAGGACCAGACGGGGTTTATCAAGGGCTGTAGATCATCTAATAATATTAGAAGGTTTTTGAATGTGATTCAAGTCTGTCATCAGGAAAGAATACCGGGAATAGTAGTCTCGTTGGACGCAGAAAAGGCATTTGACAGGGTTGAATGGTCATACCTGTTCTATACACTGGAAAGGTTTTTGCTAAATGGGTCTCAACATTGTATAATGACCCCAAAGCAGCCATGATCACTAATGGTTTCGGCTCGGATAGCTTCAGTGTGGGTAGGGGCTGCCATCAGGGATGTCCTCTCTCACCGTTACTATTCACGCTAATAATTGAGCCACTAGCGGAAGCTACACAAGCTGATTCTAATATAACGGCCCTGAGGGTTGACACGGGTAAACATAAAATTAACATGTATGCAGATGATGTTCTCCTTTTTCTTAGTAATCCTTTGATGTCCGTACCCCACCTGATCCAAGTTATTAATTTATTTAGTGCATTCTCAGGTTACAAACTTAATTTCTCAAATCGGAGGCCATGCCGATGGGTGGTCTTGTTAGTATGTCCCACTTATTGGATGGATCTCATTTTCCTTTTCTGTGGTCTCTGGAAGGTTTTTTATATTTAGGTATTTTTATCACCCCAATTTGGTCAGCTGTACAAGGTCAATTTTGTGCATCTACTGGAAAGGAAAAGGCAGGACCCTCAACG
Organism: Chiloscyllium plagiosum; assembly: GCF_037043375.1. Taxonomy (NCBI): domain Eukaryota; kingdom Metazoa; phylum Chordata; class Chondrichthyes; order Orectolobiformes; family Hemiscylliidae; genus Chiloscyllium; species Chiloscyllium plagiosum. The sequence goes on along the minus strand of NW_028270141.1, from coordinate 29,352,734 downwards.
TTGGGGGGATCTTCCAATTTCTTGGCTAGAATAGCTCTAATTAAAATGAATGTCTTGCCCCGTCTCATATACCCTATGAGAATGCTCCCAGTAATACTGCCGAGGCCGGCATTGCGCAAATTATATGGCTGGCTTGGTTCTTTCATCTGGAATCATAGACGGCCCCTCATTAAGTTAAAGAAGCTACAGCTTCCACAAGCAAGGGGAGGACTGGATTTTCCAGACTTTAGGAAGTATCACCTGAGTTCTCTATTAAGCTACATAGCCGATTGGGTCTCGTCTGACCCGCAATCAATCTGGCTGGACATCGAGGCTTCTCAAGCAAAGTGTCCTCTTATTAACCTCTTATTTTTAGATAAGATGGAAGTCATTATGGACCATTGTAAGAACCCTATAGTATTAAACACAATGGAAGATAATGCCACAAAACGAGGGTAATTCACATAAAACCTCCCCTTATACTCCTATAGTGGGAGCATGGGGTTTTCAACCGGGGCTCACAGACGCCACATTTAAATCCTGGAGGTCAAGGGGTATCTCCTGTTTAGGGGATCTGTTTGATGAGGGGGTCATGTTGTCTTTTGAACAGCTGCATCAGAAATTTGGACTACCTAATGGAGACCTCTTTCGATACTTCCAAATTCGAGATTACATACAGAAGAAGACTACGTTATTAGATAGCCTTTATAAGTCAGATAGGGAGTGAAGAGTGTTGTGGCCAATGGGTTTACCCTCGGTCAGCACTCTCTATCATTTATTACATAATGAAGTTTCGGAAGACATGGAATGATTGCTTAGAACATGGGATCAGGAATTGGGGTTGGAAATATCCACAGAAATGTGGGATGACATCTGGGAAAATGCCAGAAAAATCTCCATCTGTAATAGAACCCAAGCCATTCAATTATAGATATTCCATAGGACTCATATAGCATCAGAACGATTGGCAAAATTTAGGGCAGGAGCATCTCCAATGTGTTCCAAATATAAAATAGAGGTGGGCACTCTCACACACTGCTTCTGGACATGTCATAAAATCTGCAAATACTGTGTCAGAGTAACAAATGCTTTGACAGAAATCTCGGGAGCAAAATTAGAGTAGATCCAGTATCTTTTCTCCTGGGCTTTTCGAGTTTGCCTTCCCTGGATGTACATGGGACGAAATTATTTTCCATTCTCTCCTTTTGTGCAAGGAAAAATATCTTAGTAAACTGGGTAGCTGAGGGCCCTCCAGGACTTTTGAATTGGTATAGGTTGTTCATGGAATGTATTCTTCTTGACTTCCTTACAAATATGGTGCACCAAAAAAACTGAATTATTCTGTAAAATACGGCAGCCCTTCCTGAATTATATAGATACAGATATTTCAGCCATTTTGTCAAGGGCTTTCATCTAGTTGTGGTAACGGTTCTGGCTGGGGTCCGGGGGCCCTTGGGAGGAGTAATCCCGCATGAATTTGGGTTTTATTATGACTTGATGTTAATTCATTCTGAGCATGTACTTCATTATTTAATTACTATGTTATCTTTTTTTTTCTCTTGAGTAATATAAGATATTTTATTATACGGTTCTGGTTAGTTATAGGTTAGATTGGTAGTTAGTTGAGTTTTGTTTTCTCCTTTTTTTTCTTTAACTCTTCTTTTTGTCTGTTAGGTTTTGGTTATTATTTATTTAATATTTAATTGTATACTAATGTTTGTATTTATGTATATTACTTTGCAAGTTTATAAAAACCTGTTAAATTTTCAATAAAAATATCTATTAAAAAAAATTCTAAATTCCGGATTTTTGAATTAAAATTCTACCATTTGTCATAGTGGGATTTCAACCCAGATCCCCAGAACATTATCTGGGTCCCTGGATTAACAGTCTAACTTTAATACCACCAGGCCATCACCTCCACTCACCTCCTTCTTATTCCTTCGCTCTCATCAAATTGATTCTGCCCTTGAGCCATCCTCTTTCTCCAATACCTCAATGCTTTCTTTAATCAACAACAGCACTCCTCATCCTTGTTTTCCTTTCCTACAATTCTAAACACCTTGTAACACCTTGTTCAAGCTGCCTGACAATCAGGAGGAGAGGATGTGTGCAATGATAGTGGTGGCATCCAGGAAAGGAAGGGAAGTGTTCGTGAGCAGCAGATGCATGAAGTTCTGCAACACAAACTTTGGGGGAGAGATGTGGAAGACTCCACATCCAGCATAAGTGCTATGCTTTCACAAACCTTTGTCCTGAAGGGAATTTTATGAATAATTGAAATATTTTGCTCAGCTAAGGTGAAACAGTGGGGCAGTGGGATTAATTAAATAGCTCTTTCATAGAGAGGCACAATGGGACAACTTTTAAAATACTTATTCATGGGCTGTCAGCATCATTATCAGCATTGTCTCTAATTTTCCTCCTGGCTGTGCGAGACTCTGAGCATAATAGTGATTTCTGGAGTAGGAAGTCAATGCTGTGATCAGCATAGTACCAGCGAACACAATATAATGGAACATTGGAGCAGCTACTGCACTATTTACAAGGAATGTTGGTCACTGGTATCCAACTGGTCAATAGCTGGAATTTTGCCAGGCCCTGAATAAGATGAACGATGGCTAGAAACTTAAGTGGATCATGAGAGGAAAAAAAAGAGTAGTCTTTCTCAATGTCCAGAGCAGTAAGTCACATTTTCCTACTTTTTAACTTATTTCCAGATGTGAAGATGAGATTCTTGATAGAAAATGATGAGAAGCATATTAACAGAGGCTATCACTCATTATCACCCTCATTATTATTTAATTTCATTGCATTAATAAGTACTTACCTATTCTAACACTTGCCAAGAATTCCCAATGTGAAAGTCAGAGTAGGTACCTGGCAACTCAGCTCTCTGCTTGCTTTTCCAGACTCTCTTCATCCATCTCTCAGCATACACTCCATGATGTGGAGATGCCAATGTTGGACTGGGGTGGACAAAGTCAGAAGGCACACGACGCCAGGTTATAGTCCAACAGGCTTATTTGAAATCACAAGCTTTCGGAGAGCTGCTCCTTTGTCAGCAGCGTACGTGGCAAACGTGCTGCACGTGCTTCATACAAATGGTCATGTCTCAAAGTCAAAGGGGAGTAGCCCTCTGTCATGTCAAATATTTAATCAGTAAATCAACAGCAGCCTCCAATACCAGCACCAGTCCAGGGGCTTGGGCATGGCCATTCAGGGCAGTAAAGGCGAGAATCATCTCCTCGTAGGGTGTAAGAGGCCAAATGTTGAACACCCCACTATTCATCTTGACTCACTCTATCCCACTGTAAACTGTTTTTCTCCTGGAATGAGACAAAGGGAGGGATTGAGTGAGATGAAAGTGAGTGGCACAGCTGTTAGTGCTTGGGCAGGTAGGAAGTTGGTGAGGAATACTGAGTGAATAAGTTGGCAGTGCAGAGACTATCCTCAGTTAAAGGCGTGAGGGTATTGAATGGGTAAGACCAAGTGAGGCAAGATGCTGCTGGCAATAGTGAGAGTGGTAGAGCATGAGCCAAGTTGGGAGGCATGCATTGTAGAGATAGTGAGTGTGAGGGCGCAGAGAGAAGATGGCGGTACACATCCTGGCAGAGAGGAGAAGGTTATTGAACTTTTATCCTACAATGCTGGGCATTCCTGCTATGACTCAAATGGCAACTTTTGACCAGGCTGGAAGGGTACGATATTATGGTCTTCTCTGCCAATCTTGTGGGAAGAGGATGTTCCTGTTCGTATCAACCCATCTAGATCCCTGTCTACAAATGGAGTTCTAACTTCCCCTTATCTGGCCATGTCTGGAACAAATGTCAAAAAGCATAGGGCAGCTGTGACAACAGTCTTATAAGATGATGCTGATGCCAGGGACTCTGGGTTATCCCAGCAGTGATAAATGTTTTCCCTTGATAGAGTGCGAGAATCAGACAAGAGAGGTGTTGTATGAGGCAAGTTTGGAACAACATCAAGAGAACACTTTCAAGACCTCACACAGAGAGACTTTCCTCAAAATTCAAAGAAAATTACACTTTATCAAAATATGGTAAGATCCAATCCTCTGAGTTTGAATGTAGAAATTGAAAGACAATGGGTTCATTGTTAATGCATGTTGCATACAGGTTTCAATTTAAAAATTGCATTGTGCATGTAGGATTAGATCCTCTTAGAACAGAGCCGAACCCCTGCAACACTGTAATGAAGGTTGCATATCAACTTTGATCTTCCTACTTAGAGTACAAATCCTGTTAAATAACTACTTTTGGTTTGAAAGGCTGATTAACAGTAATGTGCTCAATCAAATGTCAGAAACAGAAACAATGTTTATCGAAGGTAGCATAAATTTTGTACCTTCAAAATTGGATTCCCCCCGTTCTAACTTGTAAGTTTACCACTGCACAACTTACCAAACTTTTGGATCTTGCTAATTTTATTTCTCTGCAATACAAACAAATGAATGCACAAAATTCCTGCATACGCAATGATGCCAATTCCAAACCTTCCTGGATTTTCAGTCTAACTCATTGTATTCACAACTTATTGACATAAATCAACTTGTGCTTGCTGAAGATTGTTAAGTGTAAGCCTAACTATAATGAAGCACAAAAACGCAGGAGAAAAATAACTGCTAAATTGAGGTGATTAACTCATTAATTTTGTACTTAGTCTTTTTCAATGGTAGGCATACAATGAATTTAAGGAAGACTTTAAAAGGAAGATTTGCTTTTTTGTTACTAATTTTAAAAAATGTACAAATACAGAGTGAACATATTTTGTGTTCAATTGTATACCCATGAGCTGATTTCACACATTCACAATTTAAAATATGCACATCATTTTGAAGTTATTCACATGTATTTAGACCATGCATGCACAATAAATTGTATTTAACATACCCTATTGCTAAAGGTTATCTTTAGATTGGTGACATGGTAAAATAGCTACTGTTTGAATATCTTATTGTCTGAAATTATCAAGATATTGGGGGCAGAGCTCATCAATTTATCTCTAGTGACTTTATTAAAATTAAGATGCATCAATACTTAACTGTCTGAGAAAGAAGAATAAAACCAATTTGATTGACCTTATGTTCCCCTAAAGTTGTGTACCTGGCATGCTGTGTGCATCATTGGTTTAATGCAGTGGTAGCAATTATGCTTTTAATTTAGAAAATGATGGGTTCAAGGTGATATTTCAGTGCAGCCATGAGAGACTGACAGAAGCACTAATGTTCAGGTGGCATATCAGACTTAGACCCTCTCTGATCTTTCAGATGACATTAAAAATCCTATGCCAATGTTTTGAAGAAGTGCAGAGATTCCTTCCAGTGATTCTGTTAATGTGCATTCTTCAGCCAACATCATTAAGAAATAGATTAGTTGGTTATTTATCTTATTACTGTGTATGGGTCCTTGTAGTGTGTCAATTTATTGCCTTGTTTCGTAAAATCACAACAGTGATAACACATGAAAAGTGCTTCTCTGATAACAAAGTGCTTTGGAATATCCAGAGGTTGTGAACCATGGGGTAGATCATTGTTGAAGTTTCGAGGGTCTCACTTGCTGGTTTACAGGGAGGTCAGCAGCACGACAAGTCAGTCAGGCAATGAAGAGGTCACCAGTGGTGGGCATTCCCCTACAATTAAGACCTTGAAGCTGCTGACCAATCAGAGGCTAGTATCTTGTATTCAGCAAGATCACAGGGGCAGTTACAGTTGACAGAGGAATTCCTGAGTTTTGCAGGATGGGGGTGTTGGTGGGTTGGAGCAAAGACATCGGCAGCAACAACATAGGGGCTACCTCTTAATGGGCTCACTCCCTCCCTGATAGATCCTCCCAAACCTTATCCCTGAAGTGTCAAACTAGCTTCTGGATTAGTGGTGCTGGAAGAGCACAGCAGTTCAGGCAGCATCCAACGAGCAGCGAAATCGACGTTTCGGGCAAAAGCCCTTCATCAGGAATAAAGGCAGTGAGCCTGAAGCGTGGACAGATAAGCTAGGGGAGGGTGTGGGTGGGGAGAGAATAGCATAGAGTACAATGGGTGATTGGGGGAGGAGATGAAGGTGATAGGTCAGGGAGGAGAGGGTGGAGTGGATAGGTGGAAAAGGAGTTGGCAGGTTGGGAAAGTCCAGACAAGTGATCGGGATAGTGCTGAGCTGGAAGTTTGAAACTAGGATGAGGTGGGGAAGGGGAAATGAGGAAGCTGTTGAAGTCCACATTGAAGTGTTCCGAGGCGGAAGATGAGGCGTTCTTCCTCCAGGTGTCTGGTGGTGAGGGAGCGGCGGTGAAGGAGGCCCAGGACCTCCATGTCCTCGGCAGAGTGGGAGGGGAGTTGAAATGTTGGGCCACGGTGTGTTCTATGGTGGAACTGGTCCTCCTGGGAGCAGATACGGCGGAGGCGGAGGAATTGGGAATAAGGGATTGCATTTTTGCAAGAGATGGGATGGGAAGAGGTGTAATCCAGGTAGCTGTGGGAGTTGGTGGGTTTGTAAAAAATGTCAGTGTCAAGTCGGTCATCACTAATGGAGATGGAGAGGTCCAGGAAGGGGAGGGACGTGTAAGAGATGGTCCAGTAAATTTAAGGTCAGGGTGGAATGTGTGGTGATGTTGATGAATTGCTCAACCTTCTCGCGGGAGCACGAGGTGGAGCCAATGCAGTCATCAATGTAGCGGAGGAAGAGGTGGGGAGTGGTGCCGGTGTAATTACGGAAGATCAACTGTTCTACGTAGCCAACAAAGAGACAGGCATAGCTGGGGCCCATACGTGTGCCCATTGCTATCCCTTTGGTCTGGAGGAAGTGGGAGGATTCAAAGGAGAAATTGTTAAGGGTGAGGACCAGTTTGGTCAAACGAATGAGAGTGTCGGTGGAAGGGTACTGTTAGGGACATCAGGAGAGGAAAAAAACGGAGGGCTTGGAGGCCCTGGTCATGGCGGATGGAGGTGTAGAGGGATTGGTATCCATGGTGAAGATGAGGCGTTGGGGGCCGGGGAAGCGGAAGTCTTGGAGGAGGTGGAGGGCGTGGGTGGTGTCTTGAACGTATGTGGGGAGTTCCTGGACTAGGGGGGATAGGACAGTTTCGAGGTAGGTAGAGATGAGTTCAGTGGGGCAGGAGCATGCTGAGACAATGGGTCGGCCAGGGTGGTCAGGCTTGTGGATCTTGGGAAGGAGGTAGAACCAGGCAGTGCGGGGTTCCCGGACTATGAGGTTGGAAGCTGTGGGTGGGAGATCTCCTGAGGTGATGAGGTTCTGTATGGTCTGGGAGATGATGGTTTGGTGATGGGGGGTGGGGTCATGGTCGAGGGGGCAGTAGGAGGAGGTGTCCTCAAGTTGGTGTTTGGCTTCAGCGGTGTAGAGGTCAGTGCGCCAGACTATCACTGCGCCCGCTTTATCCGCTGGCTAAATGGTGAGGTTGGGATTGGAGCAGATGGATTGGAGGACTGCGCGTTGTGAGGGTGAGAGGTTAGAGTGGGGGACGGGGGTAGACAGGTATAGGCGGTTAATGTCCCGGCGGCAGCTGGAAATGAAGAGGTCGAGGCAGGTAATAGGCCAGCGCGGGGTGTCCAGGTGGATGCATTGTGTTGGAAGTGGGCGAAGGGGTCCTCGGAAGTTGGGCGGGAATCCTGATTGTGAAAGTAAGCTCGGAGGCGGAGGCGACGGAAGAATTGTTCGACATCACGGCGTGTATTAAATTCATTGATGCATGGACGGAGGGGGATGAAAGTGAGTCCTTTGCTGAGGACTGATCGTTCGTCCTCAGTGAGGGGGAGGTGTGGAGGGATGGTGAAAACTCGGCAGGGCTGGGAGCTGGGATCAGGTGTGGGTGTGGAGCTGGAAGTGGGGTCGGAGCCAGTACCTGGAGTGGGTGTGATGGTGGGGGGAATGGGGGTGGAGTCATGAGCGGGGTAGTGTTCCCCTCGGTGTTCTGGGGGGTGGGGATAGTGACAGTGGGGTCTGTGAGGGGCGTGTCAGCAGAATGCAGGTGAGTGGCGCTGGTGGAGGCAGAAGTAGTGGCAGATACGGTAGTAGGGGTGGCGAAAGTCTCTGAGCGTGTGGCATCAGCGATGATGTGAGGAGCGTGGCTGTGGGAGTGGCCATGATGGGGGCAGAAGTGACATCATCAATCAGCGTGAGGGTGGTAGCTGCATCAGCCGCATGGCTAATGGTGTTTCCGAGGCCAGGGGAATCTTCTGGAATGTTCGAGGAGCGCTGGTTATGGAGGTGGGTAGATAAAAGTTTGTTGTACTTACAGTTTTTGATGTTTGAGATGGAATTGAAATACTGTTTGTTGAGAGTATGAATTCTCCTGAGGATGTAGTACAGAGTGGGTCCTTTGCAATTCTGAGAGAGTGTGGCCCTCAGCTGAGGCAGGGCTGACTGTAGAGAGGTTAGGTGCCGGCGCATTGCTGCAAGCGTGGAGCGGAGGATCTTGAAGGAGAACCGTTGCTGGTGTTTTTGAATCTGTAGTCTGAACTGTTTGTCCTGTTCGGGTCCGAACTCTGCTGGTTTAAAGGTGGTTCGGAGTCCGTGTGGGATGAGTTGGTTACGGAGGCATGCACTGAGGAAGCAAATGTGGCTGTGGTACCGAGTTTGTTTCACAACATAATTGAAGAGCTTCAGGGCAGAGGAAATGATCTGGGAGTTGTAGTGGGAGAGGGACTCCCTGAGATTCTTGTAGAGAGAGGAGGAAAACTTCTTCAAGGCAGGCATCCTTGCAAGAGAATTCGAGGTAGGGTTAAAATCAACTAGGTAAAAACAATGACTGCAGATGCTGGGAACCAGATTCTGGATTAGTGGTGCTGGAAGAGCACAACAGTTCAGGCAGCATCCGACGAGCTGCGAAATCAATGTTTCGGGCAAAAGCCCTTCATCAGGAATAAAGGCAGTGAGCCTGAAGCGTGGAAAGATAAGCTAGGGGAGGGTGTGGGTGGGGAGAGAGTAGCATAGAGTACAATGGGTGAGTGGGGGAGGAGATGAAGGTGATAGGTCAGGGAGGAAAGGGTGGAGTGGATAGGTGGAAAAGGAGCTAGGCAGGTTGGGAAAGTCCGGACAAGTGATCGGGATAGTGCTGAGCTGGAAGTTTGAAACTAGGATGAGGTGGGGGAAGGGGAAATGAGGAAGCTGTTGAAGTCCACATTGATGCCCTGGGGTTGAAGTGTTCCGAGGCGGAAGATGAGGCGCTCTTCCTCCAGGTGTCTGGTGGTGAGGGAGCGGCGGTGAAGGAGGCCCAGGACCTCCATGTCCTCGGCAGAGTGGGAGGGGGAGTTGAAATGTTGGGTCACGGGGCGGCGTGGTTGATTGGTGCGGGTGTCTCGGAGATGTTCCCTAAAGCGCTCTGCTAGGAGGTGCCCATTCTCCCCAATGTAGAGGAGACTGCACCGGGAGCAACGGATACAATAAATGATATTAGTGGATGTGCAGGTAAAACTTTGATGGATGTGGAAGGCTCCTTTAGGGCCTTGGATAGAGGTGAGGGAGGAGGTGTGGGCACATGTTTTACAGTTCCTGCGGTGGCAGGGGAAAGTGCCAGGATGGGAGGGTGGGTCATAGGGGGGCATGGACCTGACCAGGTAGTCACGGAGGGAAACTAGCTGCAGAGTGTCAGTTGCCAGTATGGAAAGAGGCTGTGAGGCACATTGAGTCTGTGCCAGTTATCAAGTACCTTGCTACTCTAATCCCAGTTTCCGGCAATTATTCGGTCTGGCATTTCAAGTGTACTTAAATGTTGTATTGGTTTCTGTCTCTACTACCCTTTCAGGCAATAAGTTCCAAATAACCATTATATTTCTCCTTAAATCCCATCTAAACCTAGTGCCCTCTATTTTAACCCTATTTTCCTTGTATCTGACCCCTCTATTAAGGAGAAAGATTTATGCCAGTTGTACTTATCTATGCACTTCATACTTCTGCATATCTCTATCAAAGTTCCCTTCAGCCTTCTCTGCTTCAAGGAAAACAACCCTCGCTTATGTAGTCTCTCTTCATAGCTCGAGCCTGGACAGCATTCTGGTGGATCTCCTCTGCACTGTCTCGTGAGCAAACACGTCCTTCCAATAGTGTGGTGACCAGAAATGCACTCCAGCTTTGCCTAACACTATATTCAACATCATAACTTCCCTCCTCTTAAATTCTATGCCTCGACTAATAAAAGCAAGTATCCCATATGTCTCTTTACCTGTAGCCAGGGCCCTTAATTCTATCAATGGAATCAAAGCTCTATTGGAATGGGAGGTCAGAAAATATACATTTTAAATATTCTGATTACTCATATATGGGGCAAAGGAAGGATATAATCATGACATGCAAGAAATAATTGCAGTGACTTTAATGAACTAACCTTGCTCCTTCAAACTTTGGATTTCTATAAGGATTTCTATTCTGAACACTATCTTTGGTGCAACTGAAGAAATAGCTTGAACCAAGACTGAAAGGGGAACAGGAGCAAGTCATTTAATTCCTTGAGCTACATTCATCATTTCATACAATCTTGGCTCTCTGTGACTTAGCTTCATACCTAACAACCTTTGCATTGTATCCCCTAGGACTTTAGGTTAACAAAGATTTATCAATTTCAGTTTTAAATGGAATAATTTAACATCAATTGCCTTTTGTCAAAGGAAATTGCAAACTCCCACAACACTGCACTTCCTAATTTTATCCTTGAGAAGTCTGCCTTTGTTTTTTAAACTCTTGCCTCCAGGTCCTAGACTGCCAAACAAGTGGAAATACGTTCTCCCAAGCAAACATTTTTTTCTTCCCCCAACTACCTTGACAGCTTTTATCAAATCAGCTGATTACCTTCTAAATACTAGGAATATAATCCTAGATTATGTAATCACTAATAATTTTAACCCACAAAGACCAGATTGATATCTGGTAAATCTAAACTGTTCTCCCTCCATGGTCAATATATCCTTCTTCAGGGATGATGCCCAGAACTGCTCACAGCAAATGAAGTATAGCTTAACCAGACCTCTACATGGTTGAAGCATAATTTCTATCTCCTTATCTTCTAGTGCACCTGATATTAAGGCCAGTATTTCTTTAGCTTATTTGATTATTTTCTGTACAGTCGGTTCTGTTATAATGTGCATTTCTTCAACACGAATTGGCTGTAACATGATTTAAGAATTTAGACCATTGTTAGTAAAACATGAACTTTCCTTCCCTGTATTGGCTATAACATGGTTCCAGTCCCATTAAATTAAATAATACTGTTATTACATGATTTTCTCAAAATGTGGATCACACAGGAATGGAACTACCACATTATATCAGTACAGACTGTACTGGCTCATGACATTTCAATGACCTGTGCACCTGGACTCACACATCGATGTTGGCCTCCTCTGTTTATGACTTTTCACCATTTAGGAAAGCACCATCTGAAGAACAGGAGGGTAACAAAAACTTTGCAATGCAATAAACCAAGAGTGTATAGTAGAATAAAGTAATACTGTAAAGAAAATGCAGAAACAAGATATTATGTTCATCTAATGCAATTCATGGTCTCAAGGTATCTTGTCATTTTTGAGGAATAATCACAATTGTTCATCAGTAAACAATGCAACCATCAGAATGTGTTGGAACTCCACATCAGGGGCATGGGGCTAAATGGGATGTTGGAATACTGTGGCACTAGGGCACTGAAGAACAATCTCGTGAGGCTGGTGTTTGCTCCAGCTTCATATAACTTCAGTTCATTTAATTGTCCATTTGCAAAGCATGCAGAGCAAACATGCTTGGGGATCAAAAGCTAATCAAAGGCAATTTGCACCATTCTATTGGTCTTTGCAAATTGAACATTGGCATTTCAATAATGTGGAAGCTGTCAGCAATGACTTAAAAAGGGCTGAATGCTAGCCAAAGGCGAACTATTGATCGTGCAACTTTCAAGAGGGGTTTGGGAGGCAGAGACCATTACCTTATCATCTGTCACGTAAATTTAATGCTGGTCTGTTCTGAATGCAATGAGAGCTAAATGACTGATGAAAGTCTGGGATGAGAAGGGGTTCAGAGCACAGCTGGCACCTCCTTTTGATACAATGTGCTTGTCGCTCATTCAAATTGATGCTTCACCAAATTGAAGTTGAATGAATGATGGAGACATTGCCTTTGTTATCAGGATGCAGCATGTCACCCTTTGAGGAGGATTATCTGCAGCCTTAATCTGCAATGTATGTCGCCATCAATTCTACTGAGACATAAGATGCTCTTCCTCTCTTTATGTCCCCACATAGGTCGTACCCAGCAAGCTTGTTGTGCCTAGTCGATGATGGGCTGTTGGTCATTGAACAGGGCCCTAGTGAAGTAAATGATACGGCTGCTGAAAATGCAGTCCCACTACTTGGAAATGATCTGAGGGGCCCTTAAGCATATTGTGGACAGAACATGCTGCATCATCTTGGCATGTTGTGCTCTGCACAATTGGAGAGGGAAATGAAAAGATTTGATAGGTGCTGAGGAGCTGAGAGAATGCAACAGTCTTCCAAGAAGGAGGTGAAGGCTCTGGGGAGAAGGAAATTCTCTGTCTCCATGACAGAACCCAGCTATACTAGGCACTACAAGCTAGACAGAAACCCAATTGTCATCTGGTTCCAGTAGATAAGAACTGGGTGCAGCAGATCATCATGGACTATAGAATAGTTGTTGGTCATGATGCATTTGGTTTGGATTGTGGGGATGACCTACAGCCTCTATTTGTTTCACTTGAGCTTGCTTATGCTGCCTCTAAATAAAATTTCAATATTGAAATTGTTTGATTGTCTGCATATGATGTTCTCCAACTGGACAATGATAAAACCAGTGGGCACTGGGGACAGAGAAGTGGTGATTTAGGTTGTTTAGACAGTGGCTTGGTAGTTAAAAATCAATGAAGGTGAGAGAATGTTGTGGTATGTGAGAGTAGTGAGGCTTTGTGGTTGCTGTGCTGTTACTTTGTCAGTGTGTGGCAAGACGGGGATGGAATCCCGGATGCCATAGCTTTGGGTTAGGTAAATTACTGAGGCGAATTTGATAGGTTATGGCAAGAAATCGTGCGTGCCCTCAAAGTGAAAAACCATCTAACTAAAATTGATGTAACTTGCATTTGGCCATAAAAATTAAGATTCAGTCGATTTTGTTAAACTTTTTCATCTTGCACTGGTCAGGTAAATTCACATAAATATAACTTCACGGGAATACCCAACATTAAAACTGAGAGGAAAGTGCTGATTGTTTGGCAAACGGACTATGAATAGTAGAGGTGTTGTCATGGAAAATGCACCCATTAAAGCTGATTGACAATTAACAGCCAGGATTGTTTAAAAGCTAAACCAGGTAGGTAGATTCTAATTAGTCAGGGCATTGCCCTGGGAAATGAATGAGCAAATGGTTGTCATCTATTTTGTTGATTCTGGATTAGTGGTGCTGGAAGAGCACAGCAGTTCAGGCAGCATCCAATGAGCTTCGAAATCGACGTTTCGGGCAAAAGCCCGTTAATCAGGAATAAAGGCAGTGAGCCTAAAGCGTGCTTTATTCCTGATGAAGGGCTTTTGCCCGAAAAGCCGATTTCGAAGTTCCTTGGATGCTGCCTGAACTGCTGTGCTCTTCCAGCACCACTAATCCAGAATCTGGTTTCCAGCATCTGCAGTCATTGTTTTTAACCTATTTTGTTGAGTTAAAACAAGCAGAGTGTTTGCATGTCTTTCTATTTGCAAAGATCAGGGCCCTGTATCTTTACAAATGGAACTTCCAAGATATACAAGTACGACACCTTCGATCACGACTGACAATACTAAATGGTTGTCAGTATAATCCTCACATTTACAGGATTATCTAGCAAAAGTTGTGCAATTGCATAATCACAGTTAATGTTAAACACTGTACTACAGGTTTTGCTGGCTGGTTGAGTCCGGTCAGGACTTGCTTGTTTATCAGCAACTGGGTAAAACAATTACGTTTATGCTGTGACCATAGAGCAGTGACTAGAGGGCATAGGTTAGGGTGAGAGGGGTAAGATTTAAAAGGGACTTAAGGGGCAACTTTTTCATGCAGAGGGTAGTGCGTGTATGGAATGAGCTGCCAGAGGAAGTGGTGGAGGCTAGTACGATTACAACATTTAAAATACATCTAGATGGGTCTTAAATTTTGCCACGGTTCCTTAATGCTGCATTGAATTAAACATCAACTTAATATCAAGGACAGTCACTCTCATATTCCAGCTGGAATTAAAGTCTTTGAACCATGGTAGGACCAAGGGTGTAAGGAAGCCTGCAGGCAAATGTTCCTTAGCGGAATCCAAACCGAGCATGGGTGAGCAGGTTATTAATAAGCAAGTACTGCTTGGTAGCAGCATTGACAACTTCTTCCATCATTTTGCTGGTGGCAGTTAGCAGTGTCAGATTTGTCCAGATTTTTGTGGAAATGGCATACCTTTGAAACAGCCACTATACCAAGTAGATGTGTTATGACTGTACTGGAACATCTTGACTAAGGTACAACTAGTTCTGGAGGAAAGGTTTCAGTACTAGAGGTGGAATGCTGATGAGACCCGGAGCTTTTTTTGTAACTAGTGTGCTCAGTTATATCTTAACATGTGATATAAATTTGCGGAGGGAGGAATGTGGCAATATCACTGGACTAGTTATCCAGAACCCCAGGCCAACGTTCAGAGAACATGGGTTCAAATCTCACCATGACAAATGGTGAAATTTGAATTCAACAAAAATATTTAGAATAAAGAGCTGTTCTAATGGTAACTATGTAACCATTTTTAATTGTCATAAGAACCCATCTGATTCACTAATGTACTTTAGGGAAGAAAATTTACCATCCTCACCTGGTCTGGCCCACCGGTGAGTCCACATCCCCAACAATGTAGTTGACTCTTAAATGCCCTCAGTGCAATTAGGTATGGCCTAGCCAGCAAGCCCGCATCCAACGAACAATTAACAACAAAACAGACTTATTTTTGACATCTATGATACTGGACATCTCATGAGGCAGCAGAGTTGGATCATCAACCTGGCACTTCAAGCTAAAGATGCTTGCAAATGCTTCAATCTTGACTGGTGCACTTGATCACATGCTGGACTCCACCATCATTAAGGGTGAGACTGCTTTGCATGTGCACCAGGCGTCAGATAATTCAAAAATTAATTGCTCATGAATCCATCAAGTAAAAATGTCAGAAGCAACATCTGCAGATAAATGAGTAGTCATAACCCACTTATATTTATTCACTAAATTCATTCTAAACTGGCATTATTCAATCCATGCAAATTGCCCCAATGTAAGCAAGAACACACCACCATCTATTCAAGTACAAAAAGAACGTCATCCACCCACAGTTCTGAATAGCAACACATCACAATGGAATCAGAAGAGAGCTTCAGTGGCTGACGCAAAGCAGCTCAAATTTCCCAATAAACTAACTGAAATGAATGAGGTTTACATCGGTAGAAACTATGATCATTTTACCAGTTAAAAAATATTCAGCATACAAAGATAATTTTCCTAAATTTTGATGATTTTAAATCTGTTATTCAACAAATTACATTTGATGAATGGGAAGGGATGATGCCCTACCTGAATTGCACCTCCTTCGCCAGTCAATTACAGAGTGACAATGACAGCAGTCATGGAGAAATCCTCGCCCCAGGTCGTCCCGCCCTCCAAGTTGAAAGAGGACATGTGGTGGAGAGTGACCTGTGAGGAGAAGGAAAGGTGAAGGGGAACATTGTAAAGCAAAACTATTTCAGTATCTCACAAACATCAGAAGTACTAAGCAAACAAAAGAAAAGAGGTTTACATTGTTTTTTTTTGCTTTCTCATGCAACAAATTCACAGGTAAATACTGCATTCTTTTTAAAAAAACTATGGCAGTTGCACCCACTGAAAGGAGGGATTACTGTTGTGAATTCCAGAATTCCATAACGGTCAGATTTTTGCAGAGTCAGGAACATTATGTGGACCTTTAAAAATGCTGTTTGAGATCTGGATGTAATGTCGCAGACTCAATTGTGACAAATCAAGTATTTGCTGATAGGGGAGGGGACAGAGTCTGATTCACACAGGTGGGAAATCCAAATGCAGCAGCAGGATTTGAAATAGCTGCAGAGTTCGAGACTCCATTTTGACTTTTGCAGGAGCATTTTTCCACAGTCTTAGAGTCATGAATTGATGGAGAAGATAAAAACACTCAAAGGATGGATAAAATTGATTTTAAATGCCATGATCTGCAGTTTTTTTTTAAAAAAACCCTAATCTTCATAATTTAAAACAAATCTGTAAGCTCTTAGTAAAAGTTTTTTAAAAATTACTGGCATTTTGTTTGACAGGCTAATTGGTATAAGTTACAATAAAACATTACCATCTGTTCAAACAGTTTTAATTGAGTTCTTGACTGATATTTCTTCAAGAGTTATCATTATATTATTATGAATTCTTGATAGAGTTTTGAAATCTACAATTATCTCAGCAGGAGGTTCTGAGCAAACAGTTTGATTGACATTTCAGCAGCTCACTGATTATGTTACCTGGCGTGGTGATAAAATGTCTGAGAACAAATCAACCAGCTCAGCAAGCAAACTTACAAGCTAAGTTTGATTGACAGTTTACAGACACTGTCAAAGGATTAGCTGTCTTTTATTTGATGTCTGAATAGAAATTGTTTGGTTTTATAAGCTATTAACCACTTAAGGAGACTGGGTATCGTTATTGAGATTATTTTTCACAACTGAATGTATATGAAGATAGACTGTATTATAATGTTGGATTTTTCTAATTGCCTGAGGTTTGCCCATGGAAGATAATAGCTTTATGGCTATGGGGGTAGTATAGGGTAGGTGCAAGTAATGAGTGGCATGGAAGGTATGAGGGCATAGAATTATATGAGGGTCATGTGTGGCAAGGAAATGAAATTAGGAATGGGTGGGGTGTTGAGCAGTTGTGAGGGATGAAGGCAACTGAGTCCTTCAAACCACCTAAGCTCAGCACTCACCCACAACCCCATTTGGTCAACTATTATCTACTTTTGGAATTGTTGTGCCAGACTCAATACTACTGCTATCTCTTGGAGCAAAATATTGGATTGAACTGGGCTTTTAAACTGAGGTGGATACATGGAGTTCACAAATTTCCTGCCTCAAGTACCTTGCTTTACACTCTCAGACTCCTAGAAATTTACAACATAGAAGGAGGCCCTCCAGGCTGGTAAACAAAGATTTGACTATACTAATCCTATTTTTACCTTTTGGCCCATAACTCTGGAGGCTATGGCAACACAATTGAATGTCTCAACACTTTGAGTCATTGAGGTATAGAGTCATACAGCATGGAAACAAACCTTTCAGTCCAATTAATAAACGTCGATCATGTTCCCAAACTAAACTAGACCCACTTGCCTGCACTTGGCACATATCCCTCCAAACCTTTCCTAGTCATGTACTTGCCCAAATGTATTTTATATGTTGTAACTGTACCTGTATCCACCATTTCCTCTGACACTGGATTCTGCATATGAATTACTCTGTAAAAAATTTGCCCCCATGTCCTTTTTAAAACTCACTCCTCTCACTTTAAAAATATGCCCCCTAGTATTGAACACCCCCACCCTAGACTCTTGCTATTCAGCTTATCTATACCCCTCACATTTTATATATCTCTATAAGGTCACCCCTTAACCTCCTATACTCCAGTGCAAAACTTCCAGGCAATCTGGCCTAGTTTTATAACTCAAACCCTTCATTCCCAGCAACATCCTGGTAAATCTTATCTGAACCCTCCCAAATTTAATAGCATCTTTCCTATAGCAGGGTGACCAGAACTGCACACAGTAATCCAGAAGAAGCCTCACCAACATTTTGTACAACCTTAACATGATATCTCAACTCCTATCTTCAAAGGTCTGAGCAATGAAAACAAATGTGTTAAATACCTTCTTCACCACCCTCTCTACCTGTGACACACATTTCAAAGAACTATGTACCTGAATTCCTAGGTCTCTCTGTTCTATAACACCATCTGGGGTCCTATCGTTAACTGTATAGGTCCTGCCCTTGTTTGTTTTAGCAAAATGCGATACCTCACATTTATCCAAATTAAACTCCAACTGCCACTCCTCAGTTCATTGGCCCAATTGATGAAGATCTCTTTGTAATCTGAGATAACCTTCTTCACTATCCACTTTACCACAAAGTTTGGTGTAATCCACAAAGTACTAACCCTGCACCCTTACAAGAGTTTCTGACACAATAACTCTTTCAGGCAGTGAGTTCTAGTCACCCACCACCCTACAAGTGAAAGGTTTTTGCCTCAACACTCTTAGCATTCTATCTCTTACCTTAAAGCTATACTCTTTGGTTAATGTGCCTCTATGCCTTTGATTTCATGGGCTCTTATTTTCTTGATTAGTTTGCCATGACATAATTTATCAAAAGCTTTGCTAAGGTCCATGTGGATGACCTTAACTGTATTAGCCTCATCAACACTCCTGGTTAGCTCCTTAAAGATTTCAACCAAATTTGTCAAACTCAACCTTCCCTTAAAAAATCCATGCTAACTAGCCTTTACTAGTCTGTGTCTCTCAGAATTCTTCCTAATAATTTCCAAAGCCCCGAGGTTAGACTCACTGAGCTATAATTTCTTGGTCTATCCTTGTCATCCTTTTTGAATAACAGAAGAGTGTTAGCAGTGCTCCAAACCTCTGGCACTTCACATTGTGACCACAGACAATTTGAAAATTACTGCCAGAGTACCTGATATCTCCTCCCTTGCGTCCCTCAATAACCTGGCTTACAGGCCTACTCACTTTTAATACTGCTAGATGATCTAGTACCCCTTTTTATGTTAATTCCTTCTAATATTTCACAGTTCTCCATCCTGATGTCTAAACCTGCATCATACTTTTCCGTTTTGAAGACTATACAAAGTATTGACCATGGACTTTACCCACATCTTCCAGGTCTAGACTTAAATTACCTCTATTGTCCCTAAAGGACCCTCCTCTTTCCCTAGTTATTCTCTTGCTCTTTATAAGTTTTTTTTAAGAACCTTTCAGTGCTTCTTTAATCCACTGGCTAATGCTTTTTCAAGCATTCTCTTTGTTTTCCTAATTAACTTTATAAGTTCCCCCTGCACTTTGTATATTCCTTTTGGAACTCCTTTATACATTGGTCATGAAAATTTACCTCTGAGAGCCAGCACCAAGCATTTTCTCGTCACATATAGGGCATTTGGAAAATTGACCTTAAGTATTTTGTTGACAAAAAAAAATAGACAAAGCTAATACACCCAGCCACTGGCCAGGCCACTCACAATCATTAGCAAAGTGTTGGAAGAAGCCAATGGCAGGCTATCAAGCACCATTTCTTCATCAATAAACTGCAATGCTCAGTCTGGGTTCCATCAAGGCTTCTAAACTCCAAATTTCACTGCTGCCAAACATGGACAAGAGGACTGAATTCCAGAGGTCAGAGATGAGAGTGAGACTGCCTTTAATATCAGGATGGTATTTTACGGAGGTTGGCATCAAGGAGCCAAAGTAAAATTGATCAAATGGAAATTAGATTAGATTACATTACATTACATTACAGTGTGGAAACAGGCCCTTCGGCCCAACAAGTCCACACCGACCCGCCGAAACGCAACCCACCCATACTCCTACATTTACCCCTTACCTAACACTACGGGCAATTTAGCATGGCCAATTCACCTGACCTGCACATCTTTGTACTGTGGGAGGAAACTGGGGCACCCAGAGGAAACCCACGCAGACACGGGGAGAACGTGCAAACTCCACACAATCAGTCGCCTGAGGCGGGAATTGAACCCGGGTCTCAGGTGCTGTGAGGCAGCAGTGCTAACCACTGTGCCACCGTGCCGCCCACAAATTAGGGTAATTAGATTTACACCTAGCACAAAGGAAGATGGTTGTAGGTTGTGTGGTTGTAGGAAGCCAAGTGTCTCAGCTCTAGGACATCATTGCAGGAGTTCCTCAGGCAGTGCCCTTGGCTCAACCATTTCAGATGTTTCATCAATGACCTTCTCTTCATCATAAGGTCAGAAATGGGACTGTTCATCGATGCTGAATATTGTTCAATACATTTCATAATTCCTCAGATAATGAAATTTATCAGTGT